>NW_027397083.1:22245933-22312408 GCF_003265705.2 Callorhinus ursinus | reverse complement strand
TGCCAGTCCTTTCTGGCCTGCCAGGTCTCTGTGGATAGGTCTGTTGCCAATCTAATGTTTCTACCATTGTAGGTTACATATCTCTTCTCCAGAGCTGCTTTCAGGATTTCCTTTTTGTCTCTGAGACTCGTAAGTTTTAGTATTAGATGTTGAGTGTTGACCTATTTTTATAGATTTTGAGAGGTGTTCTCTGTGCCTCCTGGATTTTGATGCCTGTTTCCTTCCCCACATTAGGGAAGTTCTCTGCTATTATTTGCTCCAATATACCTTCTGCCCCTCTCTCTCTTTCTTCTTCTTCTGGGATCCCAATTATTCTAATGTTGTTTAGTCTTATTGTATCGCTTATCTCTCGAATTCTGCCCTCGTGATCCAGTAGTTGTTTATCTCTCTTTTTCTCAGCTTCTTTATTTTCCATCATTTGGTCTTCTATATCACTGATTCTCTCTTCTGTCTCATTTATCCTAGCAGTTAGTGCCCCCATTTTTTTTATTGCACCTCATTAATAGCCTTTTTGATTTTGACTTGGTTAGATTTTAGTTCTTTTATTTCTCCAGAAAGGGTTTCTGTAATAACTTCCATGCTTTTTTCAAACCCAGCTAGTATCTTTAAAATCATGATTCTGAACTCTAGGTCTGACATCGTACTAATGTCCATATTGAGTAGGTCCCTGGCAGTTGGTACTACCTCTTGTTCTTTTTGTTGAGGTAATTTTTTTCTGTCTTGTCATTTTGTCCAGAGGAGAATAGTGAATGAGAGAACAAAATGCTAACAGGGTAACAACATCCCCAGAAAATATACTCTAAACAAATCAGAAAAGACCTGAAACCGGGGGAAAAGAAAGGGAAAGAAAGAAAAAAGAAAAAGAAAAAGATAAAAACACACAAAAACAGAACAAAACAAAAAAACAGAATATGATCAAATATGATCAGGCTGGTGCATTAATCAGTGCCACACACTAGATTTTGGGTGTATTTTGGTCTGTTAGAAGAAAGTGCCTCCCAAAATTTTAAAGAATGAAAAACTTATATAAGTACAAAAATAAGGGTTGATACGATGAAGGGTTGGAATATGACTGTAAAAATGAAAATTATAAAAAGTTTTATAAAAGGAATTGATAAGATAAGAAGTTATTTGAATAAGGAAAGAAGAGGATTTAAAAAAAAATGGGAGAGAATGTGATCAGGCAGGAGACAAGAACAAATCCATACACTAGAGATTTAGGGTATATTTTGATCTGTTAGAAGAAACTGTATCTCACAATTTTCAAGAGAGACCAACTTATATATACATGCCAAAAATAAGGGTAACTACTATGAAGGGATAGAATATGACTCTAAAAATGAAAAATCTGCCACACTCAGGCACCCGGTGTTCCTGTGACGCCAAGGGTCCTGAGACCACACCGTCCCGAGAGGGTTCCATCCCCCCACCGCTTAGCCCCTGGAGTGACGTCCCTCAGTGGAGCTGATTTCTAAATGTTCCGATTTTGTGCTTAGCTGCTCTATCACTTGCCAGAAGCGGTTGACAGAGGCCCCCTGCCCCGCCGTCTATCCTCCCAAATATCGCCTCGAATTCACTTCTCCGCACGTCCTATCTTCCAGAAGTGGTCACTCTTCTGTTCAGAGAGTTGTTGCTCTTCTTTTCTTCGATCTCCTGTTGAGTTTGTAGGTGTTCAAATGGTTTGATCCCCATCCAGCTGAATTCCTGGGACCAGACGAAATCCAGGTCTCCTACTCCTCCGCCATCTTGCTCCACCACCCCCCAGTGTTGTTTTAATGTATATGCTTTTGGTGAATAATATTTATAGTTATTTTTTAAACTGTATGAATTTTCTCCTCTTTGAATTATCTGCCCAATTACTTTTTTATTTACTAATATGCTATTATTCATAGACACTAATAAACAAAACATCTAAGTGAATTATTTGCATTAATGTTTTATTGATTAAAATTTACCATATTTGATCATTAGTATTTTGTTAATTAACAATGAAGAACTTACATTGATAAATAAGATAATTAATAAAAATTGACATTTTTCCAATCATATTTAGTATTAATATCTTCCTAGTTTATTTTCTTTTTAATTTGTTTTACTTTTATGTATATTTAATTTATATATATATAGCTTTATATACATGTATATAATTTTCCTTTGTAATTTTTTGTCTTCTGTTTCGAAGTTGAATATAATTCTTCACAGAGAATCCTTTTCTCCTTTTACCTCTGTTATTTTTTTCTGAAGGTTGTATTTTATCAATATTTGTCTTTTTAAATCATCTGGAGTTTATTTTGAAATGTGGTGGGAAAAGTATGGTTCTGGACTGCCTGACCACCCCTCCTCCTTGATCTCTCACCTTCTCAGCTTCTGTGACTTGCTCTTTCCTGGTTCTCTTTCTCATAATCTGACTCCTTTCCTCCTTCTCTTTTCTCCTCCGTCTCCCCATCCTTCCTTCCTTCCTTGTCTCCTCTTCCTGCATAAACAGGAGTCATTAACCTTGAATCATTTCTCAACTTTTCTCCCCGTGTTATGTTCCTGAAGGTCTCATCTCCTCACACTTCAGGGCACCTCTTTTCAATTTTTTTTAAACAATTGAATGCAAGTACAAGACATGCTCCTGAATGTTTCATGTATATTATTATGTGTAATCTTTATAATAGTTCAGTAGGTTGTTCATGGCTGTGCTTTTACACAGAAAATGGTAACTCTAGAATCTAAGGGATTTGTCCAGTAATACAAGCCTAATAAATGGTGAAACCTAGAAAGATTCCCAGTGTTTGTTAAAAACTTTTAAGCCTTATCTTAATTTTGATGCTGTATTGCCTCAGTCACCTAGTCTCCCCATTACTCTCAAACTCTGGTCATTCTCTACCCCCTCTCTCTATCTCTTCCTCTCTTTCTCTCTTTCTCTTCTCTCTGCAGCATCTCTCAACCCATCCCTTCCCTCTCATTCCTACTGCATAAATTCTACTAACAGTTCACTATATCTTTGACCAATGCATAGGCTGATGTCTCCCAACCACCATCCTTCAGATAGATGATAGATAGGTAGAGATAGAGATAAAGATATGATTTATTACAAGAATTGTGGAATTCCTTCCTTCTTTCTTTCTTCTTTCTTTTTGGTGCTATTAAGATCACTGTTTCAGGTATTCTGTTGTGGAGGCTAATCTGACTTCGCCAACAGTGGCTTAAGAGTGGACAACAGAGAGCTCTAGCTTGTTGGCTCCACATTTAGTCAAATTCTAGATTGTTTTGTAGTCAATAGGGGTCAAATTTAGCCATTTCTGGTAGTCTGTTTTTGCCATGAGTCTCCTCCTCTCATTTTTAAGACTTTGAATTCAGGGAAGCTTCTAGATGGAAAGATCCATGCATATACCCAGTCACACATTTTTTTCCTGCTTCTGAATTATTTATCTGCTTTTGTAATTATAAACTTAATGCCTCTGCATGGACTTTGTAAGAACATGGGCTCTTTAGTCTGGAAAATTATAATACTTAAAATGTAGTTAAGCACGTGGTAGTGCTAAAAAAATTGTATTGAGCTGGACTCTGGCTGGGTCTTCATAATACACTAGCTATGAGGCCTGTAGGAGTTCTAAGGCTTGCTCACATAGAGCTTCTGTGTCCTTAGCCATGTGGTACAGCATTACACTTGCTTACCTGTGAACTTCACACAGTGTGATTCCAAGCAAGAAAAACATTCATTATGTGTAAGATACTGTTCAGCTGAGGAGAAAAAAGTTCTTTGTGATATGACTGTGTTCATTACAAAGAATGGAAAGTTTCTCTTTGATGGTTTCAGAGGTGAAACTAGACAGAGGGAAATAGTAGGTTTGGAAAGAGATTCCTTGGCCATGTAGAGGTAATGGACCCTCTACATTTATTGCTGTGGCTTATAAAAATTCAGTCAGACTTCCATTTCACAGGTTCTAAATCAGAATTTTTAGAGGTGGGTACTGGGAATATTCTTATTAACTGCCTTTCTCCCTGTCCCTAACACACAAACACACACACACACACATGCACACAGACACACACACACATACACACACAATACACACACTCTAGGCAATCATTTTTGCACATGCTACAGTTTAAGAACCAATGATAGAGGCAAAAAAAGTAGAAAATTAAGGGATGAATTTTGGAAATATCTACATTTATAGGAGAGGAAAATGAAGTGGAGATGGAAAATATAAAATCAAATAAACACAAAATTAAGACATGTACACAATAGAAAAGTTAGTGTCCAGAGGTCTGGAAGTTGAGGACTAAAACAAGATGTTTAAAAATTTGAAGTGAAGAAATAATGATAGAGATTCTAGATCTGTGGTTAATATGCAGAAAGGTCCTTGGCAAGCTTTGGACTGCATGATTTCAAATGTACCTTCTAATTCTAAAAAGCTATGGATACCAGGAGCAGCTGGGTACATGTGACCTTCTAAGATTCTTCCAGACCTCTTTGTTCCTACCTCTTTCTGGCACTGATCACATGTACCTCATTTCATGGCTGTGTGAGTCCATGCCTTTTCCTGTTTAGATCCTACATAATCTTCATCTTGACTATCCCTCAAGCATCTACCACAGCACCAAACACAGCCCTGTATACCTTGTAGCACTCAGTGAATGCAGATTGAATCCTTTCCCTGGTATTTCCTTCTCTAAAGAATCATAAACCTAACTGCACTGCAGCATTCCCTCTTTGGGGAAGGAAGAGATGGAGGGAAAGGAAAAGAAGAAAACAATATCTGAAGGCATAGGAAAGAGGCCAAGAACTCAGTGTAAAAGTTTATCTGGCATAATACAGTGAAGAGCCCCATGCTCCACCCCACAGTGGATGAGGACCCTTGACCCTGTCTAGATTCCATCTTTTTAACAGTTTTAATGGATACATATTAATTGAAATTAAATTCTATAACCACACTAGCAGTTGACATTTGTTGCCTTAATGATCAGAAAGCTTTCAATATTAAAAGCAAATGTAAGACTGGATTTTGTTAATATGCCAGCAAATATATGTCTCATTTTTTTCTTTTCATATCATAAAATAATTTCAGAACTGTTCTTGCCATAAAAGAAAAAACTCAAACAAATAAGTGGTTAAAGTATATACTGCTGCTATTTTTTTTAATGCTGTGGTAGAAATATAAAGGATTGTTTTTACCTTTAGATGAAACCTTTTGACCTGAAAATGTAGTGAATTTACCTTTAAAGTAATCTACTAACAATATCCACTTGATTTGTAAAAGTATTTTAACATTTATTTAAGGGGCCTTTCTAAATAATGGAATGTTTTGACCAACTTGATAAAGATAGCTGATTCAGCTTTTAGGATACCAAAGGATAATTTTAACTGCCAAAATTACGCTATTTCATTGATAAAGGATCTTCTGTAAGTCACCTGCTTTGGTTTATTTTCCCAAACCACTTGCTTGGTCCATTGTTTTTAATACTTAGGTAAAATTTTAATACTTTCTAATTTGTGATAAAATATTTTCTACAGTGATTGCTAGATCTATTCACACATGGCTTTAAAAAACTTAGCTGAATAAGAATTGGAAAAGTCATAAAATCAGGGAACTTTTGAGATTATCTAGTTTTGACATTATTATAATTAAGGGGAAATGGGCTCAGGGAAGTTATACTGCTTGTTTGGATCATAACAGAGACTAGAACTCAGGCCTTCTAACTCACAATTGCTTTTTTTTTTTTTCATGTAATATCCATAAAGTCCATTCTGTAGATATTTCATCATATATTATATGTCTTTACATATTATGCTACTTCCTAAAAGCTGTATTTCTTTGAAATGAGTTATCTTTCTAGCTGATGTAGAATTAAAAACATTTTGTAGATTACAAATAGGTTTAGATATCAGAAAATCGACAAACATTTTTATGGAGTTAGAATGTTAATCAGTGATACTTTTGGCCAAGTAACAGAACTGGTCAAAACTCTAAATCTCTCCTAAAAAACAGTACTGATTAATGTCTTCAGTAATAGAAGCCGGACTGAAAAAATTTTTTAAATTAATTTGTGTAGATTTTCACAATTTTCTGTAGTTATCAATCTCATAGATAATCAATAAATAAGCAGGCGTATAGCAAATATTACTTCTCCAGAGCCCTTTCCACAGCCTCCCAAGGCTCCTGGGAACAAAAGCATATTATAGGAAAACCCCTATGTAATTTGGGGCCAAATCTACAAACTTGGATAAACTCAATGTTAAAATTTAGTGTTTAGCCAGAGTGTGTGTGTGTGTGTGTGTATGTGTGTGTGTGTGTGGTGTGATCCTCACAACAAAGTGAGGGTGAGAAAGAGGGAGCCAGGAGGGGCAGAGAGAGAATCTTAAGCAGGCTCCACACCCAACACAAAGCCCAACACGGGGCTTGATCTCACAACCCTGGGATCATGAACTGAGCCTAAGTCAAGGGTTGGACGCTTAACCAACAGAGCCACCTAGGTGCTCCTGTATAGAAAAGTGTAAAAGTATTGTTGCCCTTTCTTTGCTGATGGGAAACCAAAGGCTTGGGGTCTGTTTATTCGTTCATAGTCCCACAATGGCAGCACCAGGTGCATCACTGGGCCCCTTTTACAGTGATGCTTCCCTCAAATCCTTAGAGAATTCTTTTTCCAGCCTCAAATTCCCTTAGCCCTTGTATATGCCTATCAGTATACTTCTCACACTCCATTGTAATTATTTGAAACTGTCTACTTCCCCCATTAGACTGTGTATTTCTCAACTACAAGAACCAAGTCCTATTTCATGGGTGTTCTCCTACACCTGACCTGTTATCCTCAACTGTGGAGCAGATATCAGTACATGGTTGGGAAGGGGATGATTAGTTTTCCTCCAGCCCTTCTATGTGGACTGGATAGTGCAGAGTCAAATTTATTTCCATAATAATATTAATAACATAATAGTATACTATGGCCATGTATTGTGCTTTCATTATGTATTAAACACTTGACTGAGCACCTAAAATTGATTACCTCTAAAATGGATTCTTTTATTTATTTCTCACAATGACCCATACAAAACCCATAGGCATTATTTTAGTATGTTTGTTTTGTTAGTTGGCTTTTCTCCCTCCCCTGGAGCTAGAAGACTCCTGGTATAGAACCTCAAGTTTTTTATTCTCCTCAGTTCACAGGACATTTAGGTGCAGCTGTTATCCTCATATTACTTATATATAAAGACACTTGCATTATGCTGTCTCAAGCTCGTCACAAGGACTAAGAAAGTTTCCAATCCATGCACAAATCAGATTGTTCAATTCAATCAATTAACTCAGATGAAAATACAAAGAAGATCAAAGACAGAGGGATATGGGCATTTGTCAGACAGACTTGGGTCCCAATCTTGAATATCTGTGACCTCACACAAGATATGTACTTACTTTGAACCTCAATTTCCTCAGTGGTAAAAATGATGTTACAATTTTTTTTTCCTGAGAGATGGGATGAATTAGATCTAGCCTTACAGTGTAGGATTTAGAAATTTGCATCCAGTGTCATTAAATGATATTTTTATAGCCTTTTTTCGTTTTGTAAAAAAAAAAAAGTCACCTGGATTTTTTTTAAAAAATCAAAACACCAAAAGAGCCTAGGATCTCAAGATTTCTCTAAGACAGTTTTTTTTCCCCATAAAAATGGAGCTAAAGTTCTCTGATACAAAAAGAACATCTTTGAGAGAATGCCACTGTTTTATTTAACTTTTGAGAAAAGATGAAGACATAGTTGAAAGAGGTTAAGATTTTTTCTTTCTCCACTCCTTTATGAGCTGTGACCCTTTCAGCCTCTCTTCTATTCTCTATTCCAGGGTTTCTTTCAGCTCAAAAATGGTGAAGAAAACTGTTCTCTTTAATTTTTCTGAATCATTATGAGAATGGGTGAAAAAAGGCTCTTGAAAATAAAAGGTGCCATACAACAATATTGTATTACACAAGAGATGTGTGATTAAAATCTGCAAAGCTCAATAAATATTTAGGAAAAGGTACCCTAAAAATATCCTGGTGCAATGCAAAGTGGCAGTTCCGATTTATAATCCATTAAGGAAGAGTGTACCTAGAATCATACTCCATTCAAGTTTCTGGGCACACTAAATCTGGGGAAAGACAAATAGCATAAGTGATTTTTAAAGCACTCTACAGAGAGCTTTTGCAGGAAATAATGAACTCTCAACCAGCATATGATCAAGGGGAAAAGGCTTTATGAATTTTCAAAAGACCTCTATGAGTATAGTGTTACATTTGGGGAGGAATGGCAAGAAAAGCTGCGAAGAAGTAAAAAGTAGATTTCATGTGTATGGGCAATGTTTTATGACTTAAAAAGCATGACCTAAAGCAAATTTAACAAAAAGTTAATATTTGTCAAATATGATATATTATTACATATATCTTCTCTGTGTGCTATATATACTCTGTTTCTTTTGTATATCAGAGATATTTTATAATTTTAAATTGATTTTCCATCAGGATCATGTGGCATACTGCAGCATGGATGATGATTATTAGGACTAACTATGCTAAAGTAACTGTATAAGGCGTGAGTGAAACGTAAGTAGAGGTAGGGCTTCTTCATGGAGCTACGCAGGATGTGCCCTGCAGAAATCAAGGGATACTATTCATGTAGATTATCATGGGACTTGTGTCCCCTGGTGTTGTTCCATTCATCAGCCCTTGGAAGGAAAGATGAAGTAGAGGAATGCAAATAATCAAAGTGTCATTTAGAAATTAGGGTGAATGAAGTGGGCAGGACCAGTTTCATGAATGTGGTGACTTTCAAACTTAGGCTAGAAAGATAACTAGAATTTGGGTAGGCAGATGACTAGAATTTGGGGTACAGAAGGGAGACAGACTTTCCAGGCAGATGTAATTATAAAGGCAAAGTCATAGAGTTGAGAATATTGGTGATTTATACATTCCTCCAGCTCCGAATTTGTCCAATACACTTTGTTACCTGGAATAACTCCAAGTCCCAGGAGATAAAATTGTGCCCAGACTCACTTTTTGCTCTCCTTCAGAGCCCAGTTTTCCCTTCTTCTGTCCACCAGTCTCTTTCTGTGAGTTTCATTGAGCACTTTTGCACTAAAGTCTTAAGAACTTTAGGTTCTTACACTCTCAGTCATTTGCCTTCCAAAACAAGACTATGCAGAAGAATGGTGCTTTCAGTGATAGAGCACCCTCACCAGAAAAACCTTTCTAAAACTCCCCTTTATGTAAGCAGTTTCAGTTTCCTCCTATCAAATACACGAAGTCTATAAAATACAAACTCCATAGCATGACTTTCAGACTCCTAATGTTCTGTGCCATTTCATCCAATTCTGTCCTACTCACCATGTGCTACAGCCACTTTAACACCTGCACTTTCTTCCTCTCCTGGACTGGTCCATCCAGCTGGGGGTAGCTGGGAGCCCACACCTTATATTAGGGCTTAATTACAGGCTTCACCATTTACCACAGCTTTAATTTGGGCAAGTTATTGCCTTAGGGAGCTTTGGCTCTTTCTTTGTAAATGAGACCAAAGTATTTAATGTTAAGGGTGATTGGTATATTGAAATGAAATCAATGTAAAATGCTTGGAGGATTTTCTAGATTTATCAAACTCTCAATAGATTTGTTCCTTCTTTTTATCATTCATCTTTGAAGGAGTCCTTTGCTTTTGTTGATTTTTGAATGGACTGTCTTTCTCTTCCTCCTCACCCCCAGTGCCACAGGCACACCACCATTTTTAAAAGTTTAACCTGACACATTGTGTCTAGCCCTTTTCACATTAGAAAGTAAGGCTCCCTCCACCCCCCTTGTCTTTTGTGTTTCTTCTCTTTACAGTATCAACTGCCTTCCTCATATTTGAAATATGTTATATTGGCTTCTGGATCTAAACTGTTCATTTTGCAGTCTGCAAAGGCTAAACTCATGATAAAACACACAGTACTAGGAAAGTTTTTTAAAAAATGCATACATTTCTGCTATAACCACACATAGATTGAATAATTTAGGTAAAGGAAATGATTCCTTTATTTGTATCTTTATTGCCACAATAACACCATTGTGTTAAGTAAGGCCTATGTACCCACAAGTTGTGATTCTGCAAAGCAGAGATTGTTTTGCCTTTGTACTCCCAATCTGAGGCACTAACCCAAACATTTGAGGAAACTTAATATGTGAGTCATTAAGAGAAGTGGTTTCTGTTATTACTAGTTATGAGCTTATAGTGGATTGCTGGGACATTTTCATAATCAAATCTTAATGCTGAGGAAGCACTCAACTGATCATGTATGCCAACACAGACATAAGGCAGCTCCCATGTGTGTGGGGCTGAAAAAAAATTATAGCATATGAAAGGAAAAAGTCATTTTGAACATCTCCCAAATTTTATTTATTTTTTTTGTTTATGGAAAATATAACATAAAACAATATTGAAAACCATTTTGAAATAAAAATCACTTGTGCGTTTGTTTTGCATATCACCTTCTGGTCCTTGACCATAGATATACATATTTCATAGTTTCAAACATAAACATAGTACATCTGTCATTTGGCATGTTGCTTTTTATTCCATAAATTTTTTTAGTATTTTCCTTTTCTTTTTTTCATATATTTGCTTTCTGTCAGAGAATATTCTAGGTGTTAGAGATACAGTGGTGAAGAAAGCATTCATGGTAAATACAAATTAAACACACCTATATGCACACAGTATATATGTATGCATATATTAAACAAAGGAAATAGGGTTTCTATTAAGAAGGAGGAAATGGGGAGTATTTTTCAATAGGTAATTAATAGTACCTCCCATTGCCTTTCTCTGCCACAAATGTGAATACCTTTTTTAACTTTGCACGCATATCAATAACACTTTCACCTCACAGCCCCAAAAGAGAGAAAATACAAGTTGCCTTCATGAATGGCTTTCATCCAAGTCAAGTATCTCTGGAGAGTGTTGCTATTCTCTTTAGAAAGTTATCTGTTTCTCTGGCTAGAAATTAAGTCATCCACCTTTAGAAGCCCAGTATAAGATGGCACAGAAGGAATAGGTTATCTGCCAAAGAAAGAAAGCCTGTTCCCAAAAGGCAGACTGGAAAATCAAAAACACAGTAGTCACTAGGACTTGACATGTGTCATATCCCTGTGAACAGGGAAAGTCTGGATTCTTGGTCATGGAAGTAGAGTAAGGCGGACGATTAGGAGAAAGCCCTTCTAGAGAAAGCACATGGTTAGTAATCCACTTCCTGTGTCTAAAATCAGAAATACATGGATGACCTTAATAGCTGAACAATTAGAGGTTTTTGTGAAACAGATGAGGTTTCTCTAGCATTCGAGTTTCATTGTAGTTTAGTGTGCTCGTGGTCATGTGTTTCCTGCCAATCTCATGCAGCAGCCGGATATTTTATGATCTTATATAACAAGAGATTTCTTCCTATTAGCCACATTTCCTTATAGTTTGTGAACTTTATTGCTAAATGTTCTGCTGCTTCTCTGGCTCTTTTCCTACCACCTTTGGTGTGAAAGGGAAAATTAAGTTTTCCAGTTCTGTAAGACTCCAAAACATCCATTTTTATTGTATATCATAAAACACTTCCCTGGAAAAGCTATGTATTACTCCCTTCTTGATTTTTTTTTTGATGGGTCAACTTTATCTAAATTTTGTCTTTTCTTGGAGGATTATTAAAAAAAAGGAATCAGTCCTCATATGGAAGCATTCTGATTCCTTTTTTTAAAAATGTTTTCCTAATATTATACACCTAAAGAATAAGTAACAAGTAACTTTTTTACAAGTTCATAACAAGGGCTGTTATCTACCACACCTGAAATTGTGTTTTCAGTGCCCTGTGTGCCATGCTGGAGTTTGGCACACTTTTTTTCTGTGAAAGACCCAGTAGAAAATACTTTGGGTTTTGCTGGCCATATGTCTCTGTTGCAGCCACTCAATTCTGACTTGTAGCATGAAAGACCTGTAGTCAATATGTAAACAGGTGCACATGGCTGTAGAGCAATAAACTTTATTCACAAAAATAAGTGGCAAGTCGGATTTGACTTGCAGACCATAATCTATTGACCCCACTACTCTAGCTCCTTCACTCTTTCAATTCCACATTTTAGTATGTTACTTTCAACCCCCTGCTATTCCTAAATAAATTCTGATTTGACAATAATAGAAAACCTAATTCAAAACAGCTTAAACAATGAGGAACATTTATTTTCTCACATAATCAGCAATTCCCAATTAGGGCTCCTGTAGAATTGTTTAATGCACCAATTTACTATCACTATCTCAGTGTTGTCAGCAAAGATCCAGGTTCTATACCTCTATCTGCCCTTCCATCTCCAGAGTCATGTTCTCATCCTTAGGCTGAAGTGCACTTCATAATCACAAGATAGCTGCAGCAAGCCCTGCAGTTATACACACACACAACATCCCACTGTAAAAATTCTTCTTATAGCTCCTTTTCACAGTAAGATTTCCCCTTATGCCCTCAGTAGCGTACTTCCTTTCACTCTCCACTGATATAAATGGGGTCACATGCTCACTTATAAGAAATCACAGTTACAGGAAATGGTATTACCACCACTGGCTTGGAGAGAGTCAACTTTTTTAAATGGATGGATGCCCTAACAAAAGCTAGGTCCTGATTAAAATGATACAGGAAATAGATTTTAGGGTAAAAGACCAATAATGTAAAAACATACTTAGAAATATTTGTGAATTATTTCTTTTGTAAAATCTATCAAAAGGGAAGTTAACTCATCAAATATTGTGTGTATTTTTATTGTTCATGTTTACATTTTTCCCCAAAAGATTGAAAGAATAAACTTGGATAATAAGAATAGATTAGTTATGCAACAATCTTTCCAATATTTCTACTCAGTTATTCTAATTTTCTAGTTTTATCATCTTTTATTATAGAAAATTCCAAATAATATAAAAGTAGACCGAATCATATAATGAATACCTCTGTATATATACTCAACTTCGACATTATCAACTCCTGGTCAAATAGTGTCCTATCTATACCCCTATTCAACTCTACCATCCATTGGATTAGTTTTTGTCAAATGCCGTATATCATGTTTTATTTAATAAATATTTCAGTATGTACCTCTAAACTTTAAGAAATTTTTAGGGGTGCCTGTGTGGCTCAGTCAGTTAAGCATCTGCCTTCTGCTCAGGTCATGATCCCAGGGTCCTGAAATAGAGCCACAGCATCGGGCTCCCTGCCGAGCTTCTCCCTTTCCCTCTGCTGCTCCCCCTGCTCGTGCTCTCTCTCTCTCCCTTGCAAATAAATAAATAAAATCTTTAAAAAAATTTTTAAACCAAAACCAGTATATTATTATAATATTTTTTAAAATTAACATCCTTAATATCAGGATACTAATATTCAATCCTTGTTTAGATTTCATGAATTGTCTCATAAATTGATTTTGGTAGTTGTTCAAGTCAGAATCTAAAAAGACTCATACATTGTAATTGTCTGATATGTTTCTCGGATTTCTTTTAATGCTTTGGGTCTTCACTCTCATTTTGTCTCTTGCAGATTATTTGATAGACAATTAGATGTGTCTTACAGATTTACCCATATTCTAGATTTTGCTGTTACATTCCCTTGGTGTAAACATGTGCCTTGACTTCCTGTATTTTGTGTAAGATTTAGAAACATGATCAGAAAGTTATATTTAGAAACATGCTTAGATTCAGATTCAATTTTTGTCAAGAGTATCTCATATTGGCATTGTACATATCCATCAGGGAGCACATAATACATGGTTTTCTCTCTTTCTCTGTAATAATAGGAGTCACTAGGGATCATTGTCTAGATTTATTATTTCACTAAGCCAATATTTTATTCTAAAGATGTAGAAATTGAGGCTCAATTTCCTCTTTGCTCTTCTTTGAACATTTCAAGCACTTTCTAACTCAAGACCTGCACCGATTTTGCTTTTGACCTAGGATGCTCTTATCCCAGATGGTTGCCTACTTCATCCCCACTACATTCCAATTTTTGCTCATCATTTATCTCCTCGGATTGAATTTTTGTGATGGCCCCATCTAAAACTCTACTGCCCATCATTCTCTGTTCTCATATCCTGCCTTTGGTTTCTTTTCTGAGCATTTATAAATACCTGACATTACATGCTTGTATTGGCAATCTTTCCCACGTATGAACAATGTGAAGGGGGGACTTTGTCTGTGTTGTTCATTCTCTTAACATGATAGGACTAAAACAGTGCCTGTCATATAGTAAGTGCTCTGTAATGTAAATGTTTGAATAAAAGGATGAATGAGTGAATCTGAACAAGAAGCTACATTGAATAACTTCCAGTCTTTATCAGTCCTTGTCCAGGTGACACTATGTGATGAGCTTGAGCTTTGTTTTGTTAAACTCTATGTGCAAGAATACTGGGCTTACATGTCTTTTGAGGCCAGTTTAGTGTTGTGGTGCCTAAACATTTTGAAACTACTGTTTCCCAAGACAAATTTATTCCCTGTCTGCTTTGTAGAATAACTGCTGCCCTTACTGACTAAACCTTTCCCTACATATGATTCTATTTAAAGAAGATAAAAATAGGGGTGCCTGGGTGGCTCAGTTAGATGGAACCCTGCATCACATCTGGCTCCCTATTCATCAAGGGCTCTGCTTCTCCCTCTCCCTCTGTCTCATCCCCCCTGCTCAAGCTCTGTCTCCGTCTCTCTCTCTCAAATAAATAAATAAATAAATAAATAAATAAATAAATAAATAAAATCTTTTGAAAAAAATATGTTGCAAAGATTAGAATTAATGGAAACAGAGTTCCTAGACTGTTATGGAAAAATTGCCAGTGTAGCTGGCAGGAATAACAATAACAAGTAATAGCACTTGTTATTGTTACTCAACTAAAACTTCGCTTTGGCTTGCTCTTCCTTATGGCAGTTGCAATTTAGTAAGGGGTTGGAGGGAGAGTCATTTATATAAAGCAATAATTATGATAATATAACCATTATCAGTGTTGTGATGAGAAAGCTACATGGGGAAACAGTGATTGTACAGAAATACCCCAAAAGATGAGATACTTAAAGGAAAACCATAATATTCCATGGCTTGTACAGTAAAGTTTTAAAATCACATTGCTAATTCTTGGTAGATTTGCTAATAGCCAGTGGCTAATTTAAATAATAAGCACTTAGTGTATATGTGTGTGCGGGGAGATCTAAAGTCATTATGTGGCGCTTCCTAATGTATAGTATTTGCCTCACAGCAGGTATTCAAAAAATGTAAGTTTTTTTTTCTTCCCCTCATAGACACTGTATAGGTTTTTACTCTTTCCGTGGGAAAAAATAATCTACAAAGTGAAAAAAAAAGAAGAGAAGAATTTAATTGGATAAAATGTTATTTGCTTTATGTGTTATCACCTGCTATTAACAAAGTTCTGATGCTTGAAAAATCCATTTATGGAATTCTCCTCTATCACATTTGGTTGATGTCACAATACTGCCTAAATCTTCTCTGAATTTGTCACCAGTTCTGTTCTCGGGGTTATTTTCTTGAAGGTTCTGTTAAGGAAAATAGAAAGGAAGTATGTCTTCATATTGATAAAGAAATTATAAATATATTTGTGTTCATTTCTTTAGTTCTTTACCTTTTAGATGTTGCTATATTTGCTGACAAAACCCAATAACCAAATATGGTTGAAAGACCATTGAGAAGACACTGAATCTCAGGATATTAATGGCCAAGTCTGCACATATTCTTTATAGGACAGTCTATCAGATGATGAAGGGAGTGTGTGACCACCCTCTGTACATGCCATACATCTGAGCTAATGATTGAGACCAAATGATCCTGACACAAAGGTTTTTTAAGTTTGTATTTAAATTCCAGGTAGCATACAGGGTAATATTAGTTTCAAGTATACAATTTAGTGATTCAACACTTCCATAAAACACCTCATGCTCATCACCACATGTACACTCTTTAATCCCCATCACGTATTTCACCCAACTCCCCATGCACCTCCCTTCTGGTAACCATTTTGTTCTCTGTAGTTAAGGGTCTGTCTCTTGGTTTGCCTCTTTCCCTCTTTTTTTCCCCATTCCCTTTTGTTTTGTTTCTTAAATTCCACATATGAGTGAAATTAAATGGTATTTGTCTTTCTTGAGTTTTGAGACAAGTCCTAGCATGGGTAAGAACCACTTTTGCAACTTCAAGCAAGTCATTTACCATCTCTGATTATTAGTTTCTTGGTCAATTAACCGTGGAGTTACATTATACCAGTAGTTTTCAAATTTAGGAACATGCATGTGTATATTAAAAATACAGATTTTGACTCCTTTCTGAGAGACCTGGAGAAGAGCTGACAAATCTGCATTTTAATACATTCTAATGGACCTCACATTAAATTGCATTGGCTATCTATAGGGTTTCCTCAAACTGCAATTTCTTTTTATTTCCTCTTTAAATTTTTTATTGTTATGTTAATCACCATACAGTACATCATTAATTTTTGATGTAGTGTTCCATGATTCATTGTTTGTGCATGATACCCAGTGCTCCAGGCAGAATGTGCCCTCTTTAATACCCATCACCAGGCTAACCCATCCCCCCACCCCCCTCCCCTCTAGAACCCTCAGTTTTCAAACTGCAATTTCTGAAAGGTGTTATTTTTCTTTTCATTTTCTTCTAAGTGCTGTGTTTGAAAGTGGCATTTTTGCATTCTAAGCCTTGATGGCATATTTAATAAGTAGGATCAAACATAGACTGCACCTAGCCACTATGTTTCATCTCTCACGGCCTTTTCTGATAAGCCTTTGAATGCAACTATTAATATGGAATTCTTGTGAGAATTCCGCAGGAGTCCCATTTTATCTTTTGACAGAATTTTCACAGCAAATCACAAGATTCTTAGAAAATTTTGTTTGGTGTAGTTAGTGCTTTACCTGAATTAGAGAAAGAAAGATTTGGTGTCTATGTGGACCTATTGATCACACTGGCAAAGTAAGACTGGGT
This sequence comes from Callorhinus ursinus, assembly GCF_003265705.2. NCBI lineage: Eukaryota > Metazoa > Chordata > Mammalia > Carnivora > Otariidae > Callorhinus > Callorhinus ursinus. Next base: position 22,295,424 of record NW_027397083.1, on the reverse strand, counting down.
GTATGACCAATTAACTTTTTGGTGGTACTTTTTGCAGGAGATAAAACATTAAGCCAGCCCAGAGTAAAAGTTCCAGGAATCTATGGCAGTGTGTGTGTGTGTGTGTGTGTGTGTGTGCGTATGTATGAGAGAGAGAGAGAGGGAGTGCATGTGTGTATGTGTGTGTGTGTCTGAGAGAGAGACAGAGAGAGAAAGAGGGAGAGAGTGCGTGTGTGTATGTCTGTGTGTGTGTGTGTGTGTGTGTGTGACTGACATGTCAATTTCTTGAGTTGTTACATTCATACAAAATATGCTTACTCTTTCCGTTCAAATTTGTTATCTACTACAAAGATGACTGTATGTTTTAGAGAAATCAGGGCTTGGTTTGATTTTCTTATATACTAGGAAATAGAAGATTAACTCACTTCTTTTTATTAGACTGATTCATTTCCATATAACTATATATAACTATATATACAGTATATATATATAAAATATATATAGGATATTATATATACATATATGAATTAGAAAAAAGCTTATATGAGTCCAACATCCAACACTGTACGTTGATCAGGAAAAATAAAGCAAACATTTCTCTAATTGAGTGTTCCAATTAGTTCTCTGAATATGTAACAAACTTATCTACCCCTATGCCTTGGTTAATTTGTTCTATTTTGTACACCCAGCTTTGCCCTCTGAAAATCACATGCATTCCTTAAGACCTAACTCAAATGACACATTTTTTTTCCTTCTGCTACCATTGCTGTCCCCACTTGGAACTAACGTCTGCTATCCCTGTGCGTCTGTGCTATTAGAACATACTCTATTGCTGACAGAATGTTCCTTCATATTTAGGATCAAATGAGTATTTTCAGTCAGACTCCATGACCTGTGAATGCTAACTTCCTGAGCTTCTCTCAACTCTGTCTACTTTTCTTTCATCCCACAGCTACAGCCATTGTTGGAGGCCACCATATGTTCTCCTATGGCTAACTGAAGCAGTTTTACTCTCTTGTTGCCATGACTTTCCTCATATCCTATTCATATCCATTTTACATGCTAAGAAGACAAATTAACCTGTGTCACTCTGCAACTTGAAAGCTTTCAGTGGTGCCCCATCCCCTTAAAATGAAGTCTAAACTACTCAACAGGCCATACGAGGCCATGCAAGAGCTGATCCCTGCTTTCCTCCCTCACCCCTGCCCTCTCCCCATTCTGTATTACTTTCTGCTCTGTTCTCCAGTAATACCAAATTTTCCCCTCACTGCCAGGTGTTTCTACATGATGCTACTTCTCTCTGGAAAGTTCTGCTCTCCTATCTTATCTAATTCTTATTTATTCTTCAAGTACAGCTTAAAAATCTCTTCCTCTGGAAGGTCTTCCTTGCTCCCCACTCCCACTCCAACTTTCGGTAAGAAGCCCCTCCTACATGCTGCAGAAGCTTTGGGCACTTCCCCTACCACAGCATGTCTCACACCCTAGCAAGTTGTAAGTTCTTGTACACATCAGGGCTCCCTTTTGCCTAACTCAACATTTCTTCCTACATCTGACCCTATATACGGCACATAGTTCAACAAACATGGAAATATTGAAATGAAATGTACTCGGTTCATGTTTTTCTTGGAAAATAAAAGAAAGGAGATGCTTTTAGCCTGGAGTCAGCTGACAAAGCATTGAAGAATGCATGTAAAATCATTTATTCACCCGCAGTTTTTAACACTGGGCCTCAACTCCCCATATCAACCATCTATTGTTTAATGACCTGACATTTGAGGGATAATAGTTACACGAATTCATGCCAGTACATTAAATTTGCCATGTATGTATATTGTGAATTTAAGTACTGAGATATTTGTAATGAAATAACATGATATCTCTCTTTTTTATCGAGATAGAAATTACCATGAAAACAATGAATATCATGTTTTTCTCACAGCAGATTATTTCCCTCTAATCGTCTTGTCTCTGTTTGTGGCTTGGCAGGGGCATTAAATTGTGCATGAGTAGGATGGCAATTTAAGTGATGTGTTGTTCTCCTTTTGCTTCTAGCAAAATGATATAATAAAAGGGATGATGTGATATCCTTAGAGACAAGGCAGCCATATGGCTAATTGTTAATGTGGTTGAGTAATTAAATGACTACATCTCAGTGATAGGGATCAATGTCATAGTAATTTTCTATATGGTTGTAAACCTCCTGATCCAGAGTCCTTTTCTTGATCCTGCTGCATTTAATATTTTCATGAATTCCTCAAATGAATTGTACAGAAAAAAATGCTTTTGACATTTATAAAGTTAGATAAAGGTAAAGGGCTAGTATTGAGTATTCAGGTATTGTTCAATCTTCACTGAATAAATGTGTATTCCATATTTATCAGGAATACTTATAGAATTCCTGTTATGTGCCAGTATTGTGGTGGCCTCAGTGGTAGTCTCACAATGTAACTGTGAAAAGCCATATTTCCTGTCTTCTGGAGATTCACCATATAGCAGCTATTCAGACAAGAATCAAATGATTACAGGGAGAATTATTTAATTACAATGTAGTTACATGCCCATATGTGATAAGGTCATAAGCAGGGAAACTTCATTTAACTGAGCTGGGATCAGAAAATATGTCCTAAGTAGCTGCATGTAATCTCCTTCCTTTGTAATATCAAGAGCTGGTGAAATGGGCAGACTAGATAGAACACAGTGAAACTGAAGGCAGGTCAATAGGTGATTCTGAATTGAATCCAAAGTCATCACCTTTATGAGAATTGAAGGGAGATTATGTGGTTTGGCAGTATCCCACAAACCAGTTGTAGAAACCAGATCCGTAGTTGAGAGAAGAAAGGACTTAAAGGGGAAGTAATAGATATGTGCAAATATTTGAAGAGCTGTCATATGGAAGAAAGACTGCATTTAGTTTTCAATTTTCTGAAGGGCAGAACAAGGACCAATGTTGGGAACCATAGGAAGGCAAATTTCTGCTCTACAAAAAGAAGGTCTTAACAGCTAGAACTGTCTGAATGTGGAACAGGGTGCCTTGGGAGACAATCCAAGCAGAACTGCTGAGTCTAGTGTTAGAGCAGAATAAATAGAAATTTCCATTGTTTGGAGGATCAACACTCCATGTATTAACGATCCTGCTGGTTGTCAGACCAGTTTTGTCTTTCTGTCCTGGCATCTGAGATTCCTGAATCTCTGACAGAGGGTTTGTCCAGTTCTGGGATAAATCTATTGGCTTAAATTACAATAATTCTCTAGAGTAGAAGGAGAAAAGTCTTTTAACTTTAATGGAAATAGAGATATCCATTTGTAAAACTTGACACATGGAAAACCAACTCCGATTTATCTGAGGATTGAAATATTTCATTCTTTCATTCAGTCATTTGCTCCCTCTGCAAAATATGCAGAGTATGGTGTCCTGTGGTTTGGAAGATATAAAGATAAATTAGTTGCTGATCTTGACTGCAAGGAGTTTATAGTCTAACAGAGAATAGTGATGTAACTAAATAGCTGTAATTCAGAGAAGGAGACATTTATTTTAATAAAGATGTTAAGACTAAGGAGATTAGAGGCACCTGGGTGGCTCAGTCGGTTAAGTGTCGGCTCTGGTCATGGTCCCGGAGTCCCAGGTTCAGTCCCTCATCAGGCTCTCTGCTCAGCGGGGAGTCTCCTTCTCCCTCTGCCCCTCACCCTGCTCGTGTTCTCTCTCTTTCTCTCTCAAATAAATAAACATAATCTTAATTTAAACATTTTTTAAAGACTAATTAGATTAGCTAGAGTTGAGTATTTTGCCAGTGTGAGAAAAGCATTTATCATTTACACTGTTTACAATAATTACCATAAGTTAAACTGATATTCCTTTTAGATATATGCCAATCAGAGTGTGAATATTAGGTTGTATAGTAGTACACCTTATAAAAAAGATGTTGTCACAGATTTTCAAAAATAAATTGATAATGCTAATGTGATTTTGTTTTTCACCAAGTACTGTCTTTTAATGATTCAAGTCAAAACACTCAAGAATATGTTCACAAACATTTGCTAGTATGATCTCCAAGTGACATGCTAGCATGTTTGTATGTGCATAATGAATACTTCTCTACTCATTTCACTTCCTTCTTACCGTGTTTGTTCATTTGCTCAAACCAAGAAATCAACACCTATTTTTGCCTTTCTTATGTTCTTCATTATTTGTAACTTTACAAATTCTATATTATGGATACAATTAGTTGTATGACTGTTTTAACACAGGTTTGTATTTAAAGATTGCAGTTAGACTTGTCCTTCCTCCCCCATAGAGTCTAAGATTAAATGTTATAACCCTACATCTTCCACTGTCTTGTGACTTTTCAAGATAGGGCCAGTGAAGTGGACACTTAATGTGTGGGATTGATCCTGAAAATTAAAGGAGTATTAATTGGAAAACTAATGACATAAAATCAGTCTTATTTATATTAATCATAATGTGATCTCCAACAACAAATATATCCTAGTTACATACTGATCATTCCTTAAATTAAGCACAGTATAATTTAAAATTTTAAATATTTATAGAGAGATAAGAAAGCTATTGTGAAAATCCCATAGGATTTAGAAAAATACAAATCTGGATTTGAATACCAGTTCAATTATTTATACAACCTCAAGCAATTTAATTAGGCCATCTGAGCCTATATTTTCAGCCACTTGTTAGATAAGGATATGAAACATTTTATAGGATCAGAAATATTGTACATAAATGATTTAGCACCATGTCTGGCATATAAAAAACCCTTAACAAATGTAATCACTATAATAATATTGAATAATTAAAACAAGAAAGTCAAATAAAAGATTTGTTTGATAAATAATACTCATCAAAATCATAAAAATGATACATGAATATTAATCTCTATGCATGTACACTTTTAAGAAGTAATATACTTAATCTCTTATAACTGTAGTATAGTGAAGGAATATTGCTATTGACTTAATACTCTGATAGTTGTTTTAGGATTTTTAGTCTGTGAAGGTATATTTTAAGGATCATGGCTGGCCCTTGGTGTACTGCAGTCTACACAATGCTTCCAATGGTCCCATGAATGTAAAGCACTGAGCAAGCTCCTGTGGAGGAAATGAGCAAGGATCTTGATCCCTGACCTCAAAGGACTGAATCCAATGGTAGAGATACAGCTTACTGACAAAAATTAAAATGTAAATAAAAACTGCCATCATTAGTTAAGCAGACTAGGTGCTATTAAAATTCAAAAGAAAGAGATTTTACTTTTAAGGGCAGAATAAAGAAAGATTGTGTGAAGGTATGAATATTTGTGAATGCATTATTGAGTATATAAGAATGTGACACAGAGCCACATTCCTCTTAGTCCCCTTTACTTTGAATTAAATACCTGCTCCCACTTAATTCCTTATTAATCTTTAAAGTAATAAATGGAGTCAGAAAAATCTCCATGTATTTCTGGGAATGAATGTTCTAGACAATCACCATTGTTCCAGAAGCCAGGGGTCCTTTCTAAAAGGATTCACAAGACAGAATATTTTACATGTGCGCCTTACAGTGGGAATGGCGAGAACGCTCTTACTTCATCCTACAATCCCATGACAGCAATGAACTATATTTACTCAGCAGTACTGAGCCCTGCCTTGACACTAAGTTGCCATGCTGCTCATAAAAGCAGAAGGAAGAAATGAAGGGAGCTGTGTCTGGCTTAATCACACACATTTTCAAATTGTCATCCTGGCATCTCTGAATGCCTTTCCCATAGGTACTGAAGAAATTACTTCATTTTTTTTTTAACCAGAGATGATCATTAGATGGTATGATTAATTTTTTTAAATCCCTAAAAAAGAATGTTTGACGGCAAATATGCCATGCAGTTTTGGGAAAACTATGTTCTGAATATGGCTTAAATACATTTCCCTGTAATTAAGTTTTCAATTTCAGTATAATAACTCTCTCATGCTTGTAGAAAAATCTTATTATTCTAACCTATATATATAAATATCATAAATTTCAATCTGATTTAATATGCCAGAGAACCAGTTTAAGTTTTATTTAAAATACATTTAATATGAAACAAACTCCTTATTTTAGGAGGGGTGTTGTACTTAACCCCAAACACTAATGTCATAAACTGTATTTATGAATTGTTTTCTAGTTATCTTTTTTTTTTTTTCAAAAAACAGAACAAAGGGATTGGATTGGTGGAGAGAATTTACACACAATGGATCCTGCCCACATCTATAGAAATATGCCACTGAATTTAGTCTTCTTGCATCTATTGACAGCTCCACAGTGACATTTAAGAAATTGAAAAGAGGTTAAATAAAGTACAGATGAGAATAATTAGAATAAAATTTGAACTTTAAAATAAAGGCCTTGAGACTTCTCTTAGAAACAGAATGACAAAATTTAACTACTGAAAACCATAGAATATTACAATTTTGGAATTGGAATTGTCCAGATTGTGGAAGTTAATCCAAATACAGTATTAGAGTAATACAATGATTTGTTTGTTTGTTTTTTCTTTTTAATAACATGCAGTACTCTTCCTCAGAATTGTCTTTGGTCTGGCCAATTTATTTGTCTTGATTAGGAGAAAATTGCTTATGACTTAGAGGAGTGACTGTTTTTTCTTTATCTATCCTAAAACCACGTCTCCATCTCCAGCACACAGGACTGGCTGTTGAAGAAGTGGCCATGGGTACCCAGGCAGAGCCAGACTGACCAAATGTTATTTGGAGTAAATATGAGTGTGTGTAGGTCTGTTTGGGAGTGCATGTGAGAAACTTTAAGGCCTGGATTTCCGTAGGTCTACCTAGAATTTCTTTAGAAGCTCTTGAATATTCCTAGATCTGCCCTACCACCATTGTACCAATTGGCATATGGAAAAAATGCCATATGGCAGACCTGATTAGGAATTTCAGAGGACAATATTCCCTTTTGAATCAGATTCCCATCTAAACTCATTCATTTAAATAACAGTGTGTACTCAGAAAGCCTTGTCAAGCCTAGCAGAAGATGCTACATTCAGATTCAGTGCTATACCCTGAGCTCTATTTGGAACCCACACTGATTCCAGTAACATCTGTTTCCCCACTGCTGCCTCTTTGACTGCAAAAGGCTTGTAATCCAGTCAGTAAATTAAAAAGAAAGAAAGTAACCTTCAGTGAAAATGGATATCTCAATCAGAAACTGCCTGCAGTCTCTGCTAAGAGACACAAAACAGCTAGTGGGCTCCTGTCTTTCCAATCCGACTTTGCATTTCTTTTCCATTGTTCTCATTGCAAAAAGTAGCACTTCTTTATTCATCAGTCCGTCTTTCCTTTTTAAGGATTAGAAAATTCTTAATCATTTCTTTGTTCTTTTGTGTGTCACTGTGGGGGAAAAAAAAAAAAACCTATCAAGGACCAGTGATTTCTCGAAAAGCCAGTGAAATAAATCCAGGCACATGTTTTCTTTTCTTTTATCTTTGAACTGGGCACTAAATCTCTGTACAATGTGCGTGATTTTGAAAGCATTATTTTCAATAATGTCAGTCTATCAATTTAAATATGTTCTATATTATGTGGTGACAAGATCAGACCATTTATATTCAGATAGCTTTTGAAAGAAAATTAGGAGGCAATGAAACTCCTTTGAAGTTTTTGACATTAGACTTTGATGGAAGTAAGAGATTTCTTCTTCTTCTTCTTCTTCTTCTTCTTCTTCTTCTTCTTCTTCTTCTTCTTCTTCTACTGTTCTCAGCTTAGATGTAATGATTAAAGTGCTCAGCATTGATTTTCTATAGATTAGCAGTGTTTTCTTATTAACATCCACTTTACATAACAAGTGGTATTGCTCTGATACTGTAATTATATTCTTGATATATATGATAAAATCATCCCAACTCTATTCTCCTTGTCTGCCCTAAGTAACATTTATTAAAGCAGTTTTTGTTGTCTCTTAGACTGTACTTGAATGTTGATATTTCTACTCAGTAGATATGTTCCAATAGTGCTGTGTAACTAGACCAAAAAAATGCAAGTACAGTATTCCTGGGAATTTGTAAGTATTTCTTGTGTTAAGGTAGAGATTTAGCTGAAACCCAGGATAATATTTTCAATCTTAAAATAGATTCATGAGAAAGATATGCAGAGAAGACACAAACACATTCAGGTAAAACCAGTTGTTTTTATTTTTCCAACTAGGACCTTGGCCTCAAAATTCTACATAAAATTACTCCGCTAAATCAGGCTCTGCTTTAAGATATAAAATAGCAGCAGACCTAGTGGCCTCCTAGGTGTCTTTCTTCTTGGCCTATATCTGATTTGAAACTTAATGTTGCATCCTTTTAAAGCTTTCGTAAACACAAGGAAATCATGAAGGAAAACGAAAACATTCCGAAGGTGTAATCTCAACTGGTTAAACCATTATCCCAAAGGTTAGCTGCATAAACCCTACCTATCCTGTTTTTGCTTCACTTTTACAAGTCCCAACACATGAGAGAGAGATAGACAAGACCAAGAGAGACTGTACATGACACTACAGTATAATCTTTTCTGTCAGTGTACCCACTGGCTTTGATCTCAACAACAAAAGTGTCCATTTCCTAGAACCCTACCCGAACCTCTTTACCTTGGAAGTGGAGTATAGAAAGGGAGAAGCTTCATGGCCCTGGAGCCCATCAATAATATTTATTCTTGCACCTATGAAAGGTATGGTGCTACAGTAAGAGGTACATAGTGTGGGGATCCCATGGACTTAAATTCGGTTCATAGATTTGGCAGTTATGGAGCTGAATGTCTTTTTTTTTAATGTCTTTAATTAATCTTAGTTGTCTCATCTTAAACATGTATAATTAAAGCTCTCTTTCAGGATTATTTGAGAATTAAACATAACAACTGTCACATAGGAATGCAAGGCTGGTTCAACACTCAAAAATTCATCAATATAATTTGTCAAACTAACAGATTTGATAGGAAAACTACCTGATATATCAACAGACACAGAAAAAAATAATTCAACATCTATAATGTTAAAAACTTCAGCAACCTAGGAATAGAAAGAAACTTCCTCCATTTGATACAGGGCATTTATAAAACACTTAACATCTAACATTATGCTTAATCATGAAAGACTACTTTCCCTCTAAAATCGAGAATTAGGCGAGATTGTCTACTTTCACCACTCCTACTCAATATTTGCATTGGAAGTCCTAGAAAATAAAATGAGGATAGAAAAAGAAAAGGTATTCAATTGGAAAATAAGAAATTAAACTATTCTTATTTGCAGACAAACATGCTTGTCTATGTGGAAAATTCCAAGGAATCTACAAAATTTTTCTATACATTAGCAATGCACAGTTTAAAACTGGAAAACTGAAATTAAAAAAAAAAGATATTACCTTTTTAAAAAGCTCCAACAAAATGACATAGTTAGCTATAAGTCTAACAAAATATGTGCAGGATTTGTATGGAGAAAACTATAAAAATATGATGAAATCAAAGAAAAAAACCTTAAGAAATCATCATACTGGGTTCATGGACTGGAAAACTTGATATAGTTAAGATGTTAATTCTCCCCAAAGTGATATAGAGATTTAATTCAATCTCAATTATAATATCACAACAATTATAGATAACCCAATTATCAATTATAAATAAGCTGACTCTAAAGTGTATAAAGTAAGGTAAAAATAACTCTTAATAACCAAAGCAATTTAAAAAAGGATCAAAGTTGGAGGACCAGCACTGCCTGTTTTTAAGCTATGCTATAAAGCTAGAGTAGTCAAGACAATGTGGTATAGGTGAAAGGATAAACACATAATCAAAAGAACGGAATAGAAAACCCAGAAAGCAACCTAATAAGTATGGACAATTGATTTTTGATAAAGTTACAAAGACAATTGAATGGAGAATGGACAGTCTTTTAAGGAATAGTTGACTACTAGCCAGCCATATGCCAAAAATGATTGTTGTTTTATACCTCACACTATATATAAAAAATTAACTTAAAATATATTATGGACCTACATGTCAAATATAAAAGTATAAAAGCCTACAATAAAATGTTCATAACGTGGGGTTAGGCAATGATTTTTCAGATATAGCACCAAAAACAGGATTCATAAAATTTTACTTCATCGCAAATAAAAACTTTGCTCTGCAAAGGACACTATTAGGAAACAAAACAAAACAAAACAAAAAAAGGAACCACAGGGTGCCTGGGTGGCTCAGTTGGTTAAGCAAGTGCTTTCAGCTCAGGTCATGATCCTGGAGTCCCGGGATCGAGTCCCGCATCAGGCTCCCTGCTCAGCGGGGAGTCTGCTTCTCCCTCTGACCCCCCCCTCATGTTCTCTCTCTCTCTCTCTCTCATTCTCTCTCTCAAATAAATAAATAAAATCTTTAAAAGAAAAAAAGGAACCACAGACTGAGATAAAATACTAGCATATCACATATCAAGTGAAGGATTTATATCCAGAATATATAAAAGACTCTCAAAACTTAATAATAAGACAAAAATGCAATAAAAAAATGGACAAAATATCTGAACAGACTTCAGCAAAAAATATATATGGAAGACAAAAAGCACAGGTAGGGATGCTCAATAACATTAGTCATTAGGGAAATTCAAACTAAAACCATGATGAGTTATCATTACAAACCTATTGGAATGTTTAATAACAACCAAAATCCTGTTGATGATTATGCACTGCAACAGGAACTCTCTCATACACTGTTGGTGGTACAGCCACTTCTGAAAAAATTTGACAGTTTCTGTCACTATTAAATATACACTCATCATTCAACCCAGTAAGCACACTTCTGTGCATTTATGAGAGCTCAAAACCTTCGTATGAATGTTTATAGTAGCATTATTCATAATCACAAAAACCGCACACAACCTAAATGTCCTTCTATGGATGAATAGATAATCAAATTGTAGGACATCCTCAAACTGAAGTTACTACTTAGTATTTAAAAGAACAAATTTTTGATACTTATAAAAATGGATGATTCTCACGTGCATTCTGCTAAGTGAAAGAACCTAATCTTAGAAGTTATATAGTGTATGATTCTATTTATGTGGCTCTCTGGAAAGAGCAAAAAATAGAGGTAAAAAGAAAGGATCATATGATTTTTAAAAATTGAAAGATGATATTAAATTAAAACCTAAATTCTGATTTTCTGTAAAATGTATATTACTGAGAAGAGTAGGTTGTACATAATTGGTGGTAAATTATTAGCAAACATAATTAAACATAATAATTAATGGTAACAGTAATATATACTGCCCTTATTATTTATCCTTTATCTTTTAAAATGGAAAACATAATACTAATAGCTAAAATTTTCTCATCCTAAACTCACTGAAAAAATATCCAGAATCAATACTACTTTTCTGTTTTCTTTTCTAGTATAAGCTACATTTTCCCATTCTTAAGCTTTTTTTATAAGATTTTATTTATTTATTTGAGAGAGAGAATGAGAGTGAGAGAGAGAGCATGAGAGGGGGGAGGGTCAGAGGGAGAAGCAGACTCCCCGCCGAGCAGGGAGCCCGATGCGGGACTCGATCCCGGGACTCCAGGGTCATGACCTGAGCCGAAGGCAGTCGCTCAACCAACTGAGCCACCCAGGCGCCCCATTCTTAAGCTTTTGAAATCAGCTTTCAATTATAAAAATATCAAACTATGTTCAAAAGAAGATGTGGGAATTGCCAACCTTTGGCACAGTATGGTGAAACCCACCAGTAAAAACAACAGAAGCAGGTGGAAGCAGTGGGAAGTTCTGTGGTTACAAATGTTCACGGCAGGCTAAAAATATAGAACAGGTTGTGTCCTGATGCTGTGCTGGTTAGACTAGTCATTCTTGTGTTTGGGTTCAGAGTCTACACATCAGTTGCTTCTAGTTGAGTTACTGGTTTCACCAATGACAGTGTGTGGTTGGAACAGATTGGATCAGATGTTTAGTCCTTCAAAATGCCATCATAGACCTGTGAGATGTAGTGGGAGTCTTCAGATCTTCCCCACTTCAAGGAGGGGGTATAATCCCGGTTTTCTTACTGGGTCCATGCACTTGGGCCAAAACCCAGATCCCATCTCTGAGTTCTTCAGTGTGGAAGAGCCTGTATTGTTGGCAGAAGTGTAAATATTATAACTTGGCAGCTTGTCAGAAGTAATATAAAACTTCAAATTTTATATCCTAATGCCAACCCAAGATTTGTTTTCATTTGGCATCGCCTTCCATAAGGCAGGCAAGGAAGATCAGGAGTTCCGTTTACCTCTTTACACACACACACAAAATGATGGGGGAACACTTAGCTACAGATTTGTCTTGTACTTCTTTTTTTATTTTTTCCTCCTGTGCATTCTAAAGAAAGCCCTTTGCATCATAGCATATTTCACAAATACCAGGAATCTCTATTACTCTCAGCTTCAATTGCTGCGAAAATCTGTTTGAGTCCTAAAAGGGGAAGCAAGGAAATGAATAGCCCCTGAGGGGGAAGAGTGGGATTTGGAATAGCTCCACTAACAGGTAGATCATTGTTTTTATAAGGATAATGTTCATATTTATGACACTACCATATAAACATTTAATTTAAAGAACAATCTCATTTGTATTTCAAAAAGTATTATAGGTTAGCGGTTGTATGAGCATTAAAGTTTCAGAACCCTGTTTCATGGAAAGTAGATGTCTCTTGATGTCCCCTTGACATTTTAATCTTTACCAGAGTAGGGAGTTTTATTGTTCACTGTTCACTGCTGTATCCCATTGTCTAGAAAGAATATGTAGCATCTCTGAGAATGAATACTTGTCACATGAAGATATTCATTGGTAAACTCATTAATTACTAGGGCCTTATTTCAGTATTTCTTTTTGTAAATGCCTGTTTGCATATTATATATGCAGACCCAGGGCTATGTGCTGCAGCCGTGTCTGTGAACAAGGCAGACATGGTCCTTGCCCTCATGGAACTCACCAGGCAGCTAGAGAGACTGTATGTTAAATAGTAACCTCATAAATACATAAATGCAAACATGAAATTCTATTAAAGCAAAGTATGTTTTGTTGTTCTTGTTTTAGAGAGAGAGAGAGCATGAGTAGGATGGGGCACAGAGGGGAGGGGGAGGGAGAACCCAAAGCAAGCTCCATGCCCAGTGTGGAGCCCCACACAGGGCTCAGTCTTACGGCCCTGAGATCATTACCTGAGCCAAAGTCAAGAGTCAGATCCTCAAACAACTGAGCCACCCAGGCGCCCCAAAGTAAGAGGACATACAGCAAAGAAAATGAACCTATTTGTGGTGGGCTGTGTGCCTTGGAAATTAGACTCTAGACAAGAGTACACACAGAAAAAGATAAAAACGAAGGCTCTCATTTCACCTTCAGGACTTTTGAAGTGTATTTCATCAATTTATAAAATCCTTCATAACTCTGTGACTTTCTTACAGTATTCTGTCTTGCATTAGACTTATTAGAGAGCTTTTCTTATTCATCTTTCTTATTAAGATATTTTAATTGAATGAGATAAATTTTTATTTTACTTATCACTCTTGTTTAAAGACTGTGTGTATATTGCTTACTTTTGTCTCCTGCAGAGTCTTGCACATGGCAAGCCGGTCAGAATACAATAAAATCAATAGTTGCCTTTTCCATGGTTACTTATAAACATTTTAGAATACTTATAATTTATGACCCAAAAATCCCCTGAAAATTTTTCTCTAATGGTAAAAGTGCATAATGTTGCTTTCTGTCCCTGAAGGTTACGTTGAAAGCCCCTCCTACATCTGTATGTGGGTAGTGGATAATCTTCATTCATCTCTCCAGATCCATCCTGCACCATTTTTCACCTCATCTTACTCCCCAGGAAGCAGATACCTACGGACTACGACAACAAAGAGCTTGCACGACCTCTAGCTACTATTTAGATTTGATCAGTTGGGAAGTATCAGCAACAGATTAGAAGCTGACAAACCACGAGAGGTTGGGGTATTTTATTTCCCGGGCTCCCTCCAGGCCCTCCTGTGGATTTACAGTGGCTGCATTCTGCTAGGTCAGCATATACATTCTGTCAGAGTCCCTCTCCTGCTATAATTGTCTCCAGGTTCTTATGTCTACTCCCTCTCCCTGCTCTGCAGGCCCACGGTGATAAAGTTTCTGGCCCTTGTTAGTTGTAAGGAGCTTCATCAATGTTTATTGGTTTCTCTTAGTTCCACCCACCCCTTTGTAAATTAAAAAAAAAAAAATTATTAAATTTGCTTCAATTACTCTGAGTTAGCCATCCCTATTCTATGAAGACTCTGATACAAGAGACATACTTGTCCTTGTTCCAAGTGAGAGTAAAACTGAAAAATGAGTGAAGAACATTTTATTGTAAAAGAAGTTTCTGAGTACACAAAGGAGTTACATGTTTTATTGCAAAGAGCAGAGGCCTTGAAGTCAGATGGACCTGGTTTGTTTTAAGCTCCAGCACTTCCTACATGGGGGACTGGAGACAAATTACTGACACCCTTTGCATCTCAGGATTTTCACATGTAAAGTGGGGATGAAAAGTCATAACAGGACTAGTATGAGAATTACTGATAAAATATAGGATGCTCCTGGCACTTTGTAGGCAATCAGTAAATGGTGCTTTTATCACTAGCAATAACCTCTGCCAAAAAGTGCACACTCTAGCAACAAATCAGAAATGTTCCTTTGAAGAAAACAGAGCTACACTGATTTTGGTAAGGAAGATAAGAAAATTCTGTGTGCATTTATGCTTTTTCCCCCCAATGCTTATTATTTAGATAAATATGCTTTGTTTATATCTACTATTATAGGAAGGTGTGCTTGGATTTTATAAAATCAAATGGCATCCTGAGACACTACCTTTTCTTGGACCATCGATTCTAAAATATTTCTGAGAGAGGTATGAAGTTCTACTAAACCACAAAATTCATCTTGAGGTTATAACAAGAGTCAGACAACTACATTTTCTATGGACCAAACTTCTTATGGACATAATGTAAAATCATTTAGGTCATAGTATCATATTATTTTGCTACAAATCTTCCAAAAATTCTTCTAACAATTTACTTGGTAAAATTTTCAGAGTTTGTTCTATAAAAATATATTTTTTCTTCACATGAGTCCTTAGGATGAGTTAGTTTTCTTGAAGAGAAATTTTACTGAAAGAATAGATCTTTTGAAAAATCTGTATTTTGCCTAAGAAAATCAACCATTTTGGGGCACCTCGGTGGCTCAGTAGGTTAAGCATCAACTCTTGGTTTTAGCTCAGGTTGTGATCTCATGGGTCATGATATGGAGCCCCGCATTGGGCTCTGTGCAGGGAGTCTGCTTGAGATTCTCTTCCTCTGCCCCTCCACATACTCCCTCTCTCTCTCACTCTCTCTCTAAAATCAATCAATCAATCTTTAAAAAGAAAGAAAATCAACCATTTTTTTCTTTACTCTCCAATTTCCTCTCTGAAATTTCCTAAGTATCTGTTTATCCAATTAAAACTCTGTATCAACTCAAAGCCCATTGAGTTTAAATGGTATCTAAATGGCAACTTTTTCTCCTTTGGTGTCAGATGTCTTTTGTGAATGCATTTCTAGAAGATACCTTATTTGTAATTCCACCTCTTGTACCTTTGTGTATATACAAGTGAAATTGTCATTTCATTAGATCACTTTAAATATGTCAGCATTTAGGAAGCGCTCTTAGAACAATTGGAAGTAGTAATTGTTGCTTGAGAAAAATCTGTTCTAAATATAGGAAATGACACACTTTCTGCAGTTTATAGATTTACCCTTGAACTCATGAGCTGCATATGCTTACCAAAATTGACATGTTACTATGGTCTCTTTTCTAGTTATTAGCTTTAAAGGAATAGTTATCAAGTATCAGTCAAGGGTAATAGGTAAAGCCAACAAGGAAAGAAATGGAACTTTGGAACATTGAAGAAATAAATTCTGAATATACTGTGGGGGTAGCTGATGTTAATCATGCCATGCAAAGAACAGATACTGTGTTTCTGTTTTTTTTTTTTTAAAGATTTTATTTATTTATTTGAGAGAGAGAGAATGAGAGAGAGAGAGAGAGCACATGAGAGGGGGGAGGGTCAGAGGGAGAAGCAGACTCCCTGCCGAGCAGGGAGCCCGATGCGGGACTCGATCCAGGGACTCCAGAATCATGACCTGAGCCGAAGGCAGCTACTTAACCAACTGAGCCACCCAGGCACCCAAGAACAGATACTGTTAGTTATGCCAAGCAGAATGTGACACATTTAATGTGGAACTTTGAAAAGAAACTTTGTACTCTTTAGAACGTTAGGACATCAGACTTTCTGCTTAAATTATATAGGTGTCCAGCAAAGATGATCTGTATAATAGCTTTGGAAGCATTCAGTACTTCAGGAAATGAGAGAGCACTACACTGAAGATGCATAGGAAGAAAATGCAGAGCTGTGGGAAGGACATTTGTTCATTGTCAAAATTTTTTCCCCAGTTTTCTTTAAGTGTTGCATTTGACAAATATTTGAAGCAGTTATGTTTTGTATGGAGAGTTTTCTACCTTATATGCATAATCCTTTGAAGAAAATGTGTTGAACCCAAAAATTATAAAGAGAAATAGGAATAGGAATATGCCAGAAAGAATCCACTCAGATTACCTTCATAGACAAGACTTCACTGGCATTGCCACCTGGGTTAGGAGTTTCTCTTGTGGTTTTATAATGTGCTGTGTACATTTCATATTGTTTTTTAGCATAAAATCTGTTTTTATGTTTCTCTTTCGCCTGTGAGTGAGCATTATGTTATACTCAACACTGAGTCAAGGCCTGGCCCAGAAAAAGAACTCAAGAATTGTTTGAAATTATTACATAAGTGATAAACTGATGAATAACAATCAGTCTTAAAAATAAAAATTGATACTTTTGTTGTATAACTCAGTTACGTACATTGTTAACTCACAGCAGATTATATATTATTCATATCTATTCTTTTATAGATGAGCACAAGAAATATAGTTTGATAGATAAGGTGCATAGACATTTCCTTTTGATATGTACCAGGCAGCACATGTTCATTTTTCACCAAATTATATTCCACAGTTTGTTAAGATTGTGGATATAGAATTATAGGCTCTGAGGTTTGCCTTAATTCTGTGGTTTCTACATTCAGAGCTCTCTGCTGAAAATGTGTGTGGTATTTATACCAAGTGAAACCATGGTAATGAACCATGTAGGATTGGGGTTCATGGGGTTAAAGCATTCTGAAAAGATCATGGGCTTTGGAATCCAGTAGCTGTAACTTTAACATTCAGTTCTGCCAGTTGCTAGATCTATGAACTTGAGAAAGTAAATATCTTAACCTTTCCCAGTTTCATTCCCATGTGGGGTGGGCGTTTTTTAAAACTATGCTATGAATTTTGGCAAACACAATTATTCAAGGAAAGAACATAAGACAGATAAATCTGTGAAAAATAAAGGGCAAATAAATGCATATATAAATAAAACAATGCCTCGAAGAACAGTAACTAATTTTTATCCCCCACCTAGACTGTAGCAGGAGTTCCTTTATGCCTCTTTGTCTTACTAGGCCACAGATTTGTTTTCAGTTCTGTAAATACATTGCAGTCTTCCTACCTCATGACTTTTATACATGTTATTATCTTTCCTTAAAAGCACTTCCCATAAACACACATGCACACACATTACCATCAACACAAACATACATAAGCACCTTTCTATATAGTAGGTGCTTCTTCATTTATTTTTTTTTTTTTTTTGGCCTAATATGTCACTTCTTCACAGAAAATGCCCCGATCACTTCTTCGAGGAAGTTCCATTATATAGCAGTACCTCTATTTTCGTAGCATTTCAGACAATTTGCATGTATATACTTATTTATTTTTGTTTGGTCAGTGTCTGAGTCTCAACTAAAATAGAAGTCCCTTGAGGCCAGGAATTACTGTCTACCTTACCTTACTTACCACTGTGTCCACAGAGTGCCTTCAGAGAGCACAGGCCTAGTTAATATCTGTTGAATGACTAGGTGAATACCAGAATGAATCAAATGACAGGAAACACTGACAGCATTGGTGAGCATCATTAAGTTAGTCTCACCCCATATTGGTTTATGAAATAATATCTACCGATTCAATAGTCCTCTTTCACCCAAAGAACGTTTGAAACTTTCACTCATGTTTGAATATTGTAAGAAAGGGAAATGTAGAAGTAGCTCCTTTTTGAAGCTACATGCTGGGGTCAGGGGATTAAGATGAATAGTATTATTATAAAGTTCCCTTTAAGGCCATTTTCTCTGGGGCCAAAGGGCATTTCTCTCTCAGTCAACATCTTTGTCATCAACTCTCATGGTCTTCTCTCTATGCGACTTCCCTCTCCCCGACTCCACCCCCCAAATATTTATTCCTTTACTCCTATGTTCTGCTAGAGTAAAAGGCTCTTCTCCACCGGGGCCCAGAAACAGAAAGCTGATCATTTAATAACCTATATTGGTGTTTCTTAAAAGAATGTATCAGATCACATTACAAAAGATTAATAGGTATAGAAACTTACTAGGACAGATTTGCCCTATGTTATTTCTTGGATGTAATGTAGAAAACACTAGTTGGTCATTAAGGGGAATTGTCTGATATTTTTGTAGGATTTCAGTCTGCTTTCTGTAGACCTTGGGGAATTCCTCTTCAAGAAAGTATTTTCTTCTCTTGTCATTACCAGGTCCCAGAAAGCTAAGAGACTGGGTGTTATGATTCCAGTCAATTCATAGTGCTTCCCTGCATCCCTTTCTAGTTCACATTCTATTTACACACTGAGATTTAATATGAAAATAAATACATAGTTTTATAAAACCAAAGTATAAAAGCCCCACTCCTACGTTTATCTGAATTTCATCTTTTCAACCATGTCTTATTTCTGTAGAACGTTTTTCAAAAATTGCTTTGTTATTTCTTTTTCAGGATTCCCATTTGTCCCAATGGGCAGTACACATTGGTACCTCTGCTTGTCTTTACTTGAATCCATTTATTTGAAGAGCTGTTTAGAAACTTTGAGTTGATTTACGAACTGACTATAAAATTGAGCAGCTAAAAAATTACTGACCTGAGCAATTTGGGTGGAATTTAGTTAAATTTGTTTATATTCTAAATATAATAATTACTGAAAATGTACCTTTTCTCGGTCTTTACCCTTTGCCCACACCTATTATGACCCAGATTCTACTCTGTCTCAAAATTGAAATTAAGATGAGTAACTGCAAGGCAAAAGCTTTCTTAGTTGAATGTTCTATGTACTAATGCATTTGCACTATCCCTTTCACTTTTCAATCACTCCCTTAGAAATTTACATTAATACAGAGAATCAGCATGTGGGCAGGTGAATAGAGAGGCTGGTGGAAACAGATGTGCCTAGAGCTATGCTTCTTCTGTGTTTTAGTCTCTACTGGTATGGACTTTGCTAAATGTTCTTTGCAGTTCAATGTCTGTGAGTTTGGGGGTGAATAGATGGTGTTCAAGAGTTTCAAACTAATTTATAGGCGCACCCTGATGTGGTGGTTTTAGCTTGAAATATAAACCCTTTACTGCTTATTTATCTGTGCGACATAAGTCATACTACTTTTGCTCTCTAAGTCTCAGTTCCCCACAGCTAATAGAAATGACAATGCCTGCTCTATAAGATTGTTGGAAAATCAAATGTAGTATGTGTGTGTTTAAGGGAGAATAGAGTACAAAGGAGGGCTCCATTTAGTAAACAGTAATTTGAATGTTTATGTATTAAGTTTCATTTATTTTGCTACTTGGAAAACTAAATGGTTAGATTTATCCAAAGACAATCCAAATGATTGTCCTCATAACTTCCTAAATGAACTTAGCCACTTGTTTTTGTTGTTTTTTTTTTTCAGAAGCTTTTAAATATGACAAAAGCACAGGAAAAAAGTTGGCAGGATATGTTAAATAGGAAAAAATGCAAAAGTTGTACTTTTATCACAAGAAGGCATTCAATTTTATATCTTATCATGATGTGAATCTTGAATCTTTATATTAAACGTTTTTCCTTTGGGAAAAAAAATGATGGAAGGCCAACTCGAAGAAAAGCTGTTTATTCCTCTGGACTATTTGACAAAATTCTCACTTTTCCTTACAAAATATAAACAAAACTAACTCAATTCGTTCTAGTCCCTAGGTGGTGCTTTTCAAGAGTACTTTCCTGAAACAGCCATCACAAGAATTAAAATTATTTGTTGACTTTTGCTGATTATTTATTACTTCTAAAACTCGCCATTTTGAATTTGCAGGTATGAATATAAGCAAGAGTGAGATAACAAAGGAAACTTCACTGAAACCATCCCGGAGATCCCTGCCTTGCCTTGCCCAGAGCTATGCCTACTCAAAGAGCTTGAGCCAATCTGCCTCACTCTTTCAGTCCACCGAGAGTGAGTCTCAGGCTCCCACTTCTGTAACCTTAATCTCCGCAGACAAAACAGAGCCAGGTGAGCAGCTATTCTGGTTTTTTTTTTGTCAACTTGCAAAGAGTAGGTGTTTTCGAACATTGCTTCCTTCCTTCCTTCATCCATTTTACTAGTATTTATAGAGCTCATTAGCAGGAAGGCTGGCATAGAAAGGAGAACAGTACACCAGTCAGACAGAAGGCCATTTGTTGGCCACATGTGTTTTCACTTCTCTCTTGCCTTGAAAGAAGCCAATCTATGGGAACCTAGACCTAGTGTTTTCTGTTTGCAGGAGAAGACAGACCACCTACCTGAATTTCTGGTGAGAACCTATAACCAGTAACTGAGGAGAATATGTCAGCAACACTAAACTCAGTTTCTTAAAAAGAAAAACCAAACACTTTAAGTAATATTCAATAAAGCAGTGAAGATTTGATTGCACAAAGATGTGGTTGGACAAGTGTTAGCAATCAAATGTTGGCACTGAAGCCTTAGACAACAGAAGGGCTGAAATACAGGGAAGGCCAGCTAGATGCCACACTTGCACATGGTGGCTGCCCTGGGCACCTTTCTACATACATCTGCCCATCTGAGACACCATTATGCTTTTAGACAATTCCTTTTCACAAAAGCCAAGAGTCAAAATACAACCAGGCCCCCTGTCATTCAGTGGATGAGGTGTGTTTCTCTTTTCCCATCCCTCTCTAAGTTGCTTTTTTGTCTTATGAGAATGTATTCCTCTATGATTCCTTGGAGTTGTTTCTTACTCTGGATAACTTGAAAATACCAACATTTTCTTTTCAATAATACTGTGAAGTCACTACCAATTATAAATAATAGCTTACATCCATGTCCAATAAGAAAAGTGGCTAATTATTCAAGAGGATGAAGGTATTAAAATATAATAGAGATGTATCTTGCCCTTACTGAGTGAAATTTTAGTCACGATGGTCATTTTTTCTAAATGTTAATGTTTTTATTTCCAAAAACTATAAATGTCTTTTTTTTCCCCAGCTAACGCTGAGGAGGATAAAAAAGACTCTGTGCTCAAATGTTCTTTTGCTGACCTCAGTGACTTTTGCTTGGGTAAGTTAATTTCTAGTATCTCCTTATTCCTTTACATCCCTCTCCAAAGGTAAGCTGTCTTCTTCAAATCTAGAATATTATTTTTTAAGAAAAAAATACATGTTTGGTCTTTAATATTTGATGGGTGAGTATAATATGCTCGGCTTAAAAACTGATTAAGGTATTTCATGTACAGTTTGAAATTCAAGTAATATAAGAAGATTTTTAATGAACAACAATCTCATAACCAAAAGTTTTTAACACTTTCTGCTGTTAAGCTTTTGGAAATATCTTTCAGTTCTCTATGAGTAAGCACATTAATACTGCTATTTCTAGATTTATTAAATTTCAGCAGTATCTGTTGATACCCTGTGGTGTTAGATGAAGATTCAGCTTATTTGCATAACCCTTCAATTTTTCATAGTTATATTGCCATTTAAAATTTTAAACCTCTCTGCCAATTAAATCTGTAGCTTTAAATAGCATATTTACACCTTTATATCACATTCTATCACATTTAACAGTATCTCTTGATTCTCCACTTGGCAAATGTAGTACTACTATGAAAATAATGCTTTTGGAAGTTATAGGATCAGTTCCTCTTCTGCAGTTCCAAGCTGTTATGATCTCTGTGCCACTCTTGAATAGTCCTGAGTCAAAGTCAAATGATTCCCCTTTCCAGCCCTTCATCAATTACTCAAAATCATGCCACACTAAACTTACTTCCGTGTTTATACAACAAACTTTTGTTAGTTTTATTTTTCTAGATTATCTGTATTTTTTTTTCATTGGGAGGAGAAAATATCTCACCTTCTAAATATTCCCATATGTTCCAGAATCTAATTTTTATATCCTTTACCTCATTTTTCTTTAAGAAATTCTTGGTGTTCACTGACTTTTCATTAAATTACTGGATTAATTCCAGTTTCTACTGGCCCACATATTCCTCTTTCTTAGTTTTCAACCTCATTTTTTTTTTTTTAGTATATCCTTAAGCACCTACCTCTGAAGGCTCATGTGATATGCAAACTTTCTAAGTTATTGTATGTCTGAGATGACTTCGGTTCACTTTTACATTTCATTGTATTTGCTTGGTTATAAAGTCCTAGATTAAAAATCATTTTCCTTGAAATCTGGAGACTGGATTCACTGTCACCTAGCATCCATTGTTACTGATAAAATAGCCCAACTGCTGTCTGATTCTTATTCCTTTGTCAATGATTTTTTTTTCTTCTCTCTGTGCATTTTTATTATCGTTATTTTCTATGTTACAGACATATACAGCATTATGTTTAGGTGTATGTGCATGCCTGTGTGTGCATTTTCTTTCATCTCATGGTTTTGATGATCTTCCGTTCTGGAAGATTTCCTGTGCTTCTCTTCCAAATGACTTCATTTCTGGGTGTGTGTGTGTGTGTGTGTGTGTGTGTTGGAGGCAGGGTGAGATCATACATGTATATTTGATTTCCGAGAGTCTTTTTTGTTTTCAGAATGTAACTTTTTCAGAGCATCCTGTTGTATTTCATGAATATAACATCTCTAATCCCTCTAATTACACTTGTGAATGTCTTAAGTTTTCCCTTGCTTTTTAAGTTTTAGTCTGTTGTTCCAGTAATCCATTTTCCAGCCTGCTTCAATTAGTCATTCTCTTTTAGGCTATAGAATTTCCAACAATTTCTGGTGATCTTTGGTCATCTGTTTACATTGAAGAATGAAACAACAGGAAGGCTGACTTAGAGTTCTGGGTACATGGAGAAGTCTCAGGAAAGGAAAGATTTCCCTACAGAGTGAATGGCTAAGGAGCCAGTACTGAGGTGACCTACACAATGTCAGCTTGAAGACTATACTCCAGAGTGCTCATTCCCACATTACTGCTTTTGCACTTTGAATTTCTTTAGAGAAAAAGTTTGTGTTTGCGTGTTTTATTGTCAGACCTTCACTTTTCTTCTCTGACTCACTCCTGTCTTTGTCTATCTGCCATTTTTGAGTCCGGCCATCCCTAGAATGATTCACTGTCTTCCTGCCCTGCACAAAATCTAAGCTAAACTACTCTGTCAGTTAACACTCTTACATAAGAATTTTGTCTTCTAGAAAACTACAGTAGGTCTATAGCTTTTGAAAGTTATTTATTATCATGTTAATGAAGTCTTCAGAGCAAGGAACAACAAATGTACTTGAAAGTGCATTCAGCCATCTTGAACTTTGTTTCTTTATTCTACCAACAAGTTGATGATACACAACTCTTCAATGAGATACATAGGATGAAACCTGTAGAAAACTTATTTTAGAGACTCAGTATACAATTTTACATCTAAAAACCTATTGCAAAAAAAATAGTATCAGAAATGAAAAATATTTTTCCTCACAGCTTTGGTGACTTAAGAATGGAAGAAAATTGAATATTCTAGTAATTGTACTATTGAACATTTTGTGGCATATTGCTGGGTGGGGAAAAACAGCTTAAATATAAATGTAGAACTCACCTCATTTTAGTTAAAAATGTATTGGAAAAGAGGTAGAAAGAAATATACCAATATGTTAGCTAAGAGTGTGTATCTTCGTATGGTACGATTATTTGTGGTTTCTTCTTGTCTGGATTTTCTTTTTTTCTCTCTAAACAACATATACAAATATTATATAATAAGAATATGTAAAGAAAAACTTTACATCAGAATTTTTTGTAAGTAGAGAAAATTGCTCATATTTCAGTCTAAAAAGCACACAATTCTATGGAGAGTTTTCAAAACTGAATCTTGAAACTGGTTGATAATCACCCAGTATTTGGAATAACAATAATATTGAAAGATTCTATCCTGACCCTCGGTTGGTAGTCAGTATAATTTTTATTTATTTTTCCTATAAGCAGAGATAAATTTAATTAACCTTCCCTTTTGCCTTTTGCTATTATCATGCAAGATTTACTTCATTTGAGCAAGATTTGCATTCAGACCTGTAGCTTGCCAGACTTGTGCATGAGCAATGCCTTTGAACTGGGGCTTTTCTTTTTCATAAACTGAGTAGAAAGAAAATAAAGCCAGAATTTATCAAAAGTAATGTTAATCTATTACAACACTTATTTTACAACCTCAGAGGAATTTATTTATAACCTTCAGAGGGTTAGCCCTGAGTTTTCATCAGTGAACATATTGGTGGCCTGGCCACATCGCCTACATCAGTGATTCTCAACTCTGCCTACACATTCAGGTCACCCGGCAACTTTTAAAACTCTCTGAGTCCCAGCTCCCGAGAATCAATTTTACTTGGTCTGAGGAAGAAATCAGGATGCATACTTTTAACTGTACCCCAGGTAAATATTAAATGTAACTAGAATTAAGAATTGCTAACCTAGGGGTGCCTGGGTGCCTCAGTAGGTTAAGCGTCTGCCTTCAGCTCAGGTCATGATCCCAAGGTCCTGGGATTGAGCCCCACATTGGGCTCCTTGCTCAGCGGGGAACCTGTTTCTCTCTCTGCCTGCAGCTCCCCCTGCTTGTGCTCTCTCTCTCTCTCTCTCTGACAAATAAATAAATAAAATCTCAGGGAAAAAAAAAAGAATTTCTAGCCTAAAACATGTATCTTGATTTCTCTCTGAAGACATTATTAAGGTACTTTTTCATAATTTTTTAAACAATGAGCTGTGTTATTTATCATAGCACTCTGAATTACTGCAAATTAGTCCTGTTTCTTATATACTCACTTTTGTGTGTGTGACAGAAAGACAGTGTGGGCTTATTAAGTTTCCTAATTAAAGGAAGACAGCCACCAGAAGGTTCATTTCATATACAACATCAATATCAAAGAGTACATTTCATCAGAACAAATACACTCAATCAGAGTACAAAGGTCTTTCCCATAGTAATTAATTCTGGAAGAGGTTACTATTGTTATTTTCTGATAAGACAAAAACAAGAACAAAAACCTTGTCCACAATCTCCATACAGGTGATAGAGTTTGCAAAGAACATTTCACTAATAATTCTCCCAAATTAATACTAGTTAATAACCTAACAATAACTCTAGTCATGCAAGCGTTTCCATTCAATTCTATGCATCTTATTTTTGATAGTAAAATAATCATGATAGTGCCATCACAAATCTTAACATTTTCTTTAAATGCTTTGTGTAATTGGATGTCCTAACTCCATGAATGTTTCTCTCCTCATCATTCCGGTGTGTCCCAATCGTCTGACACACTTGACCTGTGTTCCTATCTCTCCAGACATTGAACCTCATAGTCAATATTTTAGCACATTCCGGCATTCCAGTCTACCATTCATTCAATTTAGGGAACCGTCACAGCTTCTGAAGGGGTAAACATGCACACATGAGGTATTTGCCTTTACAGTGAAGGTGAGAATGCAGCTCTGGCTGAATGTAGTATCACCAAGTGTTCCAGGAATCCATCCTGGTGTAACATCTGGCTGGAAAGTACTCCTTTAGAATCAGCTGCATATCTAAAATGTATATGATTTTATCGTCCTTGAGAAGATATCAAGCAAAACGATGTCAAATATACCAAGAGTTTAATTAAATAAAGCATGTGTGTTTTAGCAATACATGCTGTCTTTTAAATTCAATGAAATTACATTTTCTAATTTTGCTTTTAGAGTGCAGACTGCCAGCTTCTAGCATTGGGTTGGTTAACACATGAGTATTTCCAAGTACTAACAGGCTCTAATACAATTTTTGGAACCTGACAGATACATCTAATTAATGGCTTTTTTTTTTTTCAAGAGAAAGAGCACACACGCATGAGTGTTGGGAGAGGGGCAGCAGGAGAGGGCGGGAGAGAATCTTAAGCACAGTCCACACTTAGTACGGAGCCCAATGTGGGGCTTGGTCTCACGACCCTGAAATCATGACCTGATCCAAAATCATGCTTCAGATGCTCAACCAACTGGACCACCCAGGATCCCGCCTGCCTTTTTTTTTTTTTTTTTTACAGTGTACTACTTTGAACTGCCCCATAGGAACATCAGTGCTGTGGCAGAGTTAACTGCCTGTAGTCAGTGTTTCATTGAAGATGAGTATACCTCATTGTTCAAAATGATAGCTATGGAGGAAGGAACATTCATGGTTCTATTGATTCAGAGCTGGACATTTCCACTAAGATTGCCTAACAGGATTTGTAGTATATTATGGATGAAATGCTGTTTTCCCAGCCAGACATTGGTCAAATTATCATTCCTGTATCTACTAGCTGTGTGACTGTGGCATATTATTAACCACTCTGAACCTCAGTAATCTCATTTATTAATTGGAATTAATGATCCATACTTAGCAAGACTATTGAATTAAATGAGAGGCATAACTCCATCACACTCCTAGCACATTATAGAGATTCAACAAATATTTGCTCATTGCTTTATTCACTCACTCATTAAGCTTATCTTTTACCCCAAATTTTGCTAGGCTCAGAGACATCTTCACTAACCAGCTGTTTCTGTTATCACCAAAATGTATTTTTTATGGCAGAGTGGAATAACAATAATTTACCAAACATTTATTACACAACTCTCTGCCTGCCTTACCTCAGTAATTCTCATAACAATTCTTTGGGTTAGGTACTATTATTAGCCTCTTTTTATACCTGAGGAAACTGGTATAGCCAAGAGATAAAATAATTTGCCAAATACCATACATCTCCCCTAGGGAAAATTGAGATTCTAACCCAGGAAGCCTTAATCCTTCATCTTCTCCCTTAATCATCACAGCAGAAATATAGTCCATGGAGGTGAAAGGTGATTAGTGATGTCCATAGAATACTGGCTCTGCAATACTAATAAGTATGAGGCTGCAAGCAGCAAAAGATGGGGGTAACATTGCATGGTAAAATATATTTGG
This sequence comes from Callorhinus ursinus, assembly GCF_003265705.2. Taxonomy (NCBI): domain Eukaryota; kingdom Metazoa; phylum Chordata; class Mammalia; order Carnivora; family Otariidae; genus Callorhinus; species Callorhinus ursinus. Next base: position 22,268,120 of record NW_027397083.1, on the reverse strand, counting down.
GAGATGATTGATTGAAGAAGGCTAATCAAGTTGGGAGATTTAGAATTTCATTGTTTGGTTTTCTTCCTTCATTCTTTATATTGCCATCTGTGAGCCTTTAATTCTTTTCTTTTTTTAAAGATTTATTTATTTATTTTAGAGAGAGACTCAGAGGGGGGAGGAGCAGAGGGAGAGGGAGAAATCCTCAACCAGACTGTCTGCTGACTGGGGAGCCCAACACGGGCCTGGTTCCCACAACTTGAGCCAAAATCAAGAGTCAGACACTCAACTGACTGAGCTACCCAGGTGCCCCTAATTCTACTTTTCATAGAACAGCTCACAGAGCCAGAGGACCATTCTACCTTGTGCCCTCAGCCACACAGACAGACAGACAGACACAGTCACACACACACACACACACACACACACACACACACACACACACACTCACACACAGTTATTCTGGAAAGTGCCTATCCATGTAACAATGAATTTGAAATCCTGATGTGACGATACTCTTGTCTCTCGGTCCTAGAAGCCCTGCTATTATCACCCACCCTCTCTCTTGCTAGTATTCTGTAAAATGACAGGGACAGAAAAATCCATATTAACAAGTAACTGATGGTTGAGGCTGCCCACGTTCATGCTGCAGTAAAATTAGATAACTTTGAAGTGAAATAATCAGGGCTTATTAAAACCAACATAATTTGAGTCCAACCAACTAAAATATACATCTCTCTAATCTTGTGAAATCAACATTTCCTTAATGCTATGAAGCGAGTCCCTTAAGAAGTGATTTATATTAGAGTGGTAAGATAATTTGTTTTCTGTGAGCTTAATAGTTCAGCTTGCTGGAGTGTTCATTTTATTTCTTAAAACAGTTATGGTCAAATGAGTACATGGTGATTTTGCTTTCATTCTGTAATATTCAATAATCTCCAGTAATTTTTGATACTTTTTTCAAATAATGTTTCATATTAAGATGGCATAAAAAAGAACTTCATAGTAATGTTACCAACCTATTTCAGGCATAAGGGAATTACACTGAAAGAACAGATTGTTTTCCAGTTGTGACAGCCTTACAGTCAGTGTACATCTTTTCAACTGTTAGTTAAACCCATTAAGTAAGTCCTCTTGGCTCAATTTTCCAGTTATATTCAGAATCTGACACTGCTGAGCAGTTGCTGCTGCAAGTGCTATATCATGCCTGGTCCAGTGTGCCAATCTCTGGGGAGATCAGCATCACGACTTCCTAATTGTCTCTGCTCCGATGCTTGCCTCCTTATGGTCTATTTTCCATACGGCAGTTGCAGGAAGCTTTCATAAAAGGAAAATTAAATATCATCATTTCTCTACTCCAACTCCTCCCGGTTTCGCACTACATGTAAAATTGTAAACTCCCTACTGGAGCCCTCAGAGGCCTTATGAGATCTGGGCCTGCTCCCACTGCAGAGCATTTGCTAATACTTCCTTTGACTCACAGAGCTGTAGCCCCTCCAGCCCTCTTTTGCTCTTTGTTCATAAGTGTGCTCTTATCCCAAGGCCCGACACTGAGAGAAACCAGATTCATACAAGCTTCACTTTGTGTCTCCTAATCTTGACTTAAGAGGTATTACTGGAAATTATAAGATTTATTTTTTCCCTCTTTCCATTTCCAGAGGACAGAGACTTGCTTGGTCTTGTTGGTGTGTACAGGCCAGAATCAAGAGCAGTACCTGGCACATAGTAGGTGCTCAAAGAATATTTTCAGGATCACTGAAAGGATAGATGAATGGATGAATGGATATTGACACACATATCTTTGGAGAATCTGCTCTCCATTACTCCTTTGCTTTCCATGATGTCATTCATCACTGTGATTTTTCCTACCTGTTAAGAATCAGTGCTCTGTTATTTTTCTCACTGAAGACCCAATCCAATTATGTTCCTCTTTTTCATGTAAGTTGTATTGACAAACATTTTATAGAGCATTTAAAGACCTAATAGCTATGACGTAGGAGAACACCTTTCTAACATTATTCCTATGGGAAGCCCTCCAGAATACCCACTTAGATGCTTCCTACTTTGTATTATTATAGCATTTTGGTTATAATACTATTATACTCAGTTCACTAGATGATAATAATTGCTATTTATATCTATCTTTTTCATATTACCTAGTACATACTGTCTACTAAATGATGGGTGGATAATTGACGATTGGGTGAATGTATGGCATGACGGATGTGGAGAGAATAAACACTGGCACACTGACACAGTGGAAAGCATTTATCTTCAAGATTTGCTTAGTTGTAGGGTTGACTGAATACAGTCAGTACCCTCACTGTGACTGGCTAGTGTCAGGACTTTAGAACAATGCTAGGGCTGGGAGAAGTAGGCAGTAAAGGAACTGCAAAGAATTACTAAGTCTGGATCTTCATTATTACCATGTTCTAACCACTGAGTAAACCGTATATGGACCATTAGGTTTATTCTTCATAGGAAACTTCAGTGGAATATTAATTTTTAAAATTATGGAATTTATTAGCAGTCAGATCAGGTACTAACTCTATCGCTCAGTAGAAAGATAAACCATCTGTGCCTCAAGTTCCTGATTTATGAATTGGAGATTTCAATATTATGGTTTGATTTTTTTTTTCTTATAATGTAAATAAGGATTGTTTGAATTAAGAGTTTTTGTGAGAAGCAAATAAGACAATGTATGTTGGAAATATTATATTCATATTAATTAGTGTTAATTAATATGAAAAAATTAATTTGGGTTTGCTGAAATTATCATTAGTTCTATTTTCACTATATCAGGCTCCCTGCTTCAACATATTAAATGATTTTTTTCAGCTTTGAGAGTCTTGTTTTTTTTCCTTACATAAAATAACTTTATTGAGGTATAATTCATATACCATATGATTCACCCATTTTAAATGTACAGCTCAATGATTTTTAGTATATGTAAATTATAAAGAATAAAAATAACCTTAGGCCATTACTATTGTTATTTTAATCTTTAGCCCCAACTACTGGGGCAATCCCGGAACACACTATCATTAGCAATGTATGGGAATGTTGTACCATTGGAAATCAGTAGAGGCCAGCTAATAAGATCACTCACACACTGCCTAACAGTTACCTCTTCCATTTCCAGATGCTCCAGCACTTATATTACAATGTAGCAAAGTAATGAAATGGCATTAAAATAAAGAAGAATTGATGGGCGCCTGGGTGGCTCAGTTGGTTAAGCGACTGCCTTTGGCTCAGGTCATGGTCCCGGAGCCCTAGGATCGAGTCCCACATCAGGCTCCCTGCTCAGCAAGGAGCCTGCTTCTCCCTCTGAACTACCCCCTCTCATGCACTCTCTCTCTCTCATTCTCGCTATCTCAAATAAGTAAATAAATCTTTAAAAAAAATAGAGAAACTCACAAGGACGGGGCAATTCCGCCTCCGGCAAAGACATTTGGGAACCACGGCAAAAGGCCCGTCCCCCAGAAGATCAGCACGAACAGCCAGCAAGCCAAGACCAAGTTTACCGATCAAGGAGAACAGGAGAACGCCAGCGCTAGGGGAATACTGCACATAGAATTCATGGCTTTTTTACCATAATTCATTAGTTTTTCAAAGTTAATTTTTTAACTGTTTTTTATGAATTTTTCTTTTTCTCTTTTTCAAACAACATCTTATCAATCCCTTTATTTTTTTTTATTTTTTTTAAAGATTTTATTTATTTATTTGAGAGAGAGAGAATGAGTGATAGAGAGCACAAGAGGGAAGAGGGTCAGAGGGAGAAGCAGACTCCCTGCTGAGCAGGGAGCCCGATGTGGGACTCGATCCCGGGACTCCAGGATCATGACCTGAGCTGAAGGCAGTCGCTTAACCAACTGAGCCACCCAGGCGCCCATCAATCCCTTTTTTAAAAAAACATTTTTTTATTTTTCATTTTTAGAGTCATATTTTTATCCCTTCATAGTAGTTACCCTTATTTTTGGCATATATATATAAGTTGTTCTCTCTTTGAAATTTTGAATACAATTTCTTCTAACAGATCAAAATATACCCTAAATCACTAGTGTATGGCTTTGTTATATTCTCCTCCCTGATCACATTCTCTCCTTTATTTTATTTCTTTTTTCTTTTTCTTTTTAAATCTTCTTCTTTCTTTTTAAAAAAACAACTTCTTATCCTATCAATTCCTTTTATAAAATCTTTTATAATTTTCATCCATACAGTCATTGCCATCCCTTCATTGTATCAACCCTTATTTTGTACATATATAAGTCTTTCTTCCTTTAAAATTTTAGCAGGCACTTTCTTCTAACAGACCAAAATACGCCCAAAAGCTAGTGTGTGGCACTGATCTATGCACTAGCCTGATCATATTTCATCATATTCTGTTTTCTTTTTTGTTTTGTTCTGTTTTTGTTTGTTTTTATCTTTTTCTTTTTCCTTTTTTTTCTCTCTTCTTTCTTTCCCTTTCTTGTCCCCTGGTTTCAGGTCTTTTCTGACTTGTATAGAGTATATTTGCTGGAGACATTGTTAACCTGTTAGCATTCTGTTCCCTCATTCATCTGTTCTCCTCTGGACAAAATGACAAGATGAAAAAAATCACCTCAGCAAAAAGAGCAAGAGGTAGTACCGTCTGCCAGGGACCTACTCAATACTGACAATAGTACGATGTCGGACCTAGAGTTCAAAATCATGACTTTAAAGATACTAGCTGGGCTTGAAAAAAGCATGGAAGTTATTACAGAAACCCTTTCTGGAGAAATAAAAACTAAAATCTAACAAAATCGAAATCAAAAAGGCTATTAATGAGGTGCAATAAAAAATGGGGGCACTAACTGCTAGGTTAAATGAGGCAGAAGAGAGAATCAGCGATATAGAAGACCAAATGATGGAAAATAAAGAGGCTGAGAAAAAGAGAGATAAACAACTACAGGATCACGAGGCAGAATTCGAGAGAGAAGTGATACGATAAGACGAAACAACATTAGAATAATTGGGATCCCAGAAGAAGAAGAAAGAGAGAGAGGGGCAGAAGGTATATTGGAGCAAATAATAGCAGAGAAATTCCCTAATGTGGGGAAGGAAACAGGCATCAAAATCCAGGAGGCACAGAGGACCCCTCTCAAAATCAATAAAAATAGGTCAACACCCCAACATCTAATAGTAAAACTTACGAGTCTCAGAGACAAAGAGAAAATCCTGAAAGCAGCTCGGGAGAAGAGATATGTAACCTACAATGGTAGAAACATTAGATTGGCAACAGACCTATCCACAGAGACCTGGCAGGCCAGAAAGGACTGGCATGAGATCTTCAGAGCACTAAACGAGAAAAATATGCAGCCAAGAATACTATATCCAGCTAGGCTATCATTGAAAATTGAAGGAGAGATAAAAAGCTTCCAGGACAAACAAAAACTAAAGGAATTTGCAAACATGAAACCAGCCCTACAAGAAATATTGAAAGAGGTCCTCTAAGCAAAAAGAGAGCCTAAAAGCAGCATAGATCAGAAAGGAACACAGACAATATACAGTAACAGTCACCGTACAGGCAATACAATGGCACTAAATTCATACCTTTCAATAGTTACCCTGAATGTAAATGGGCTCAATGCCCCAATCAAAAGACGCAGGCTATCAGATTGGAGTAAAAAACAAGACCCATCCATATGCTGTCTGCAAGAGACTCATTTTAGACCCAAAGACACCCCCAGATTGAAAGTGAGGGGGTGGAAAACCATTTACCATGCTAATGGACACCAAAAGGAAGCTGGGGTGGCAATCCTTATGTCAGACAAATTAGATTTTAAAACAAAGACTGTAATAAGAGATGGAGAAGGACACTATATCCTACCTAAAGGGTCTATCCAACAAGAAGATCTAACAATTGTAAATATCTATGCCCCAAACGTGGGAGGAGGTGATTATATAAGGCAATTAATAACAAAAGCAAAGAAACACATTGACAACAATACAATAGTAGTGGGGGACTTTAACACCCCCCTAACTGAAATGGACAGATCATCAAAGGAAAAGAACAACAAGGAAATAAAGACTTTAAATGAAACACTGAACCAAATGGACTTTACAGACATATTCAGAACATTCCATCCCAAAGCAACGGAATACACATTCTTCTCTAGTGCCCATGGAATATTCTCCAGAATTGATCACATCCTAGGTCACAAATCAGGTCCCAACCAGTACCAAAAGATTGGGATTATTCCCTGCATATTTTCAGACCACAATGCTTTGAAACTAGAACTCAATCAAAAGAGGAAAGTTGGAAAGAACTCAAATACATGGAGGCTAAAGAGCATCCTACTAAAGAATGAATGGGTCAACCAGGAAATTAAAGAAGAATTAAAAAAATTCATGGAAACCAATGAAAATGAAAACACAACTGTTCAAAATCTTTGGGATGCAGCAAAGGCAGTCTTAAGAGGAAAGTATATAGCAATACAAGCCTTTCTGAAAAACAAGAAAGGTCTCAAATACACAACCTAACCCTACACCCAGAGGAGCTAGAGAAAAAACAGCAAATAAAACCTAAACCCAGCAGGAGAAGAGAAATCATAAAGATCAGAGCAGAAATCAATGAAATAGAAATCAAAAGAACAGTAGAACAGATCAACGAAACTAGGAGCTGGTTCTTTGAAAGAATTAACAAGATTGATAAACCCTGGCCAGACTTATCCAAAAGAAAAGAGAAATAACTCAAATCAACAAAATCATGAATGAAAGAGGAGAGATCACAACCAACACCAAAGAAATACAAACAATTATAAGAACATATTATGAGCAACTCTATGCCAGCAAATTAGATAACCTGGAAGAAATGAGTGCATTCCTAGAGATGTATCAAGTACCAAAATCGAACCAGGAAGAAATAGAAAACCTGAACAGACCTATAACCACTAAGGAAATTGAAGCAGTCATCAAAAATCTCCCAACAAACAAAAGCCCAGGGCCAGATGGCTTCCCAGGGGAATTCTACCAAACATTTCAAGAAGAATTAATACCTATTCTCCTGAAACTGTTCCAAAAAATAGAAATGGAAGGAAAACTTCCAAATTCATTTTATGAGGCCAGCATTACCTTGATCCCAAAACCAGACAAAGAGCCCATCAAAAAGGAGAATTACAGACCAATATCCTTGATGAACATGGATGCAAAAATTCTCACCAAAATACTAGCCAATAGGATCCAACAGTACATTAAAAGGATTATTCACCACGACCAAGTGGGATTTATCCCTGGGCTGCAAGGCTGGTTCAACATCCGCAAATCAATGAACATGATACAATACATTAACAAAAGAAAGAACAAGAATCACATGATCCTCTCAATAGATGCAGAAAAAGCATTTGACAAAGTACAGCATCCTTTCTTGATCAAAACTCTTCAGAGTTTAGGGATAGAGGGTACATACCTCAATATCATAAAGGCCATCTATGAAAAACATACAACGAATATCATTCTCAATGGGGAAAAGCTGAGAGCTTTTCCCCTAAGGTCAGGAACGCGGCAGGATGTCCACTCTCACCACTGCTATTCAACATAGTATTAGAAGTCCTAGCCACAGCAATCAGACAACAAAAAGAAATCAAAGGCATCCAAATCGGCAAAGAGGAAGGGAAATCTCTCACTCTTTGCAGATGATATGATACTGTATGTGGAAAATCCAAAAGACTCCACCCCAAAACTGCTAGAACTCATACAGGAATTCAGTCAAGTAGCAGGCTATAAAATCAGTGCACAGAAATCAGTGGCATTCCTATACACCAACAACAAGACAGAAGAGAGACAAATCAAGGAGTCAATCCCATTTACAATTGCACCCAAAACCATAAGATACCTAGGAATAAATCTAACCAAAGAGGCAAAGGATCTATACTCAGAAAGCTATAAAATACTCATGAAAGAAATTGAAGAAGACACAAAGAAATGGAAAAACGTTCCATGCTCATGGATTGGAAGAACAAACATTGTGAAGATGTCAGTGCTACCTAGAGCAATCTACACATTCAATGTAATCCCCATCAAAATACCATCCACTTTTTTCAAAGAAATGGAACAAATAATCCTAAAATTTGTATGGAACCAGAAGAGACCCCGAATAGCCAGAGGAATATTGAAAAAGAAAAGCAAAGCTGGCGGCATCACAATTCCGGACTTCCAGCTCTATTACAAAGCTGTCATCATCAAGACAGTATGGTACTGGCACAAAAACAGACACATAGATCAATGGAACAGAATCGAGAGCCCAGAAATGGACCCTCAACTCTATGGTCAACTCATCTTTGACAAAGCAGGAAAGAATGTCCAATGGAAAAAAGACAGTCTCTTCAACAAATGGTGTTGGCGAAATTGGACAGCCACATACAGAAGAATGAAACTGGACCATTTCCTTACACCACACACAAAAATAGACTCCAAATGGTTGAAAGACCTAAATGTGAGACAGGAGTCCATCAAAATCCTAAAGGAGAACACAGGCAGCAACCTCTTGGACCTCAGCCGCACCAACTTCCTCCTAGAAACATCGCCAAAGGCAAGGGAAGCAAGGGCAAAAATGAACTCTTGGGATTTCATCAAGATAAAAAGCTTTTGCACAGCAAAAGAAACAGTCCACAAAAGCAAAAGACAACTGACAGAATGGGAGAAAATATTTGCAAATAACATATCAGATAAAGGGCTAGTATCCAAAATCTGTAAAGAACTTATCAAACTCAACACCCAAAGAACAAATAATCCAATCAAGAAATGGGCAGAAGACATGAATAGACATTTTTCCAAAGAAGACATCCAAATGGCCAACAGACACATGAAAAAGTGCTCCACATCGCTCGGCATCAGGGAAATCCAAATCAAAACCTCAATGAGATACCACCTCACACCCATCAGAATGGCTAAAATTAACAAGTCAGGAAATGACAGATGTTGGCGGGGATGCAGAGAAAGGGGAACCCTCCTACACTGTTGGTGGGAGTGCAAGCTGGTGCAACCACTCTGGAAAACAGTATGGAGGTTCCTCAAACAGTTGAAAATAGAGCTACCATACGATCCAGCAATTGCACTACTGGGTATTTACCCCAAAGATACAAATGTAGGGATCCGAAGGGGTACGTGCACCCCAATGTTTATAGCAGCAATGTCCACAATAGCCAAACTGTGGAAAGAGCCAAGATGTCCATCGACAGATGAATGGATAAAGAAAAGATGGTATATATACACAATGGAATATTATGCAGCCATCAAAAAGAATGAGATCTTGCCATTTGCAACGACGTGGATGGAACTGGAGGGTGTTATGCTGAGTGAAATAAGTCAATCAGAGAAAGACATGTATCATATGTCCTCACTGATATGAGGAATTCTTAATCTCAGGAAACAAACTGAGTGTTGCTGGAGTGGTGGGGGGTGGGAGTGATTGGGTGGCTGGGTGATTGACACTGGGGAGGGTATGTGCTATGGTGAGCACTGTGAATTGTACAAGACTGATGAATCACGGATCTGTACTTCTGAAACAAATAATGCAATATATTTTAAGAAAAAAAAAGAAGAAGAAGATAGCAGGAGGGGAAGAATGAAGGGGAGTAAGTCGGAGGGGGAGATGAACCATTAGAGACGATGGACTCTGAAAAACAAACTGAGGGTTCTAGATGGGAGGGGGGTAGGGAATGGGTTGGCCTGGTGATGGGTATTAAAGAGGGCACATTCTGCGTGGAGCACTGGGTGTTATGCACAAACAATGAATCATGGAACACTACATCAAAAACTAATGATGTAATGTATGGTGATTAACATAACAATAAAAAATTATTTAAAAAAATAAATAAATGAAAATAAAAAAATAGAGAAGAATTGAGCTGAAATAATTTGTCTATTAAAATTCCACTCTGGGAGATGCTCTAAGGTTTATACTACAATCATAGGAGCCAACTATCTTGATTGGTCCCCTTGAGTTTTGAGCTGATGTTGGTTTGCACACAAAATTTCCAAGAGTTAATGGATTCCCACTTTACTCAACAAAAGTTTTCATCATAAATTATATTACTGATGATTGGAAAAGGGAATTGTAAATTAAATTTTTAAATTGTTCATTGGCATACTCATGGTAATTACATTGTTTCCCTTCCACCTAGGCTTTGAAGTAGAAAATACGACGTTTTTGTAAGCCCAAATTACATAATTGGTTTTGTAGATTCCTAATTACTAGAGTTGTGAATTTAAAGAAAGATTAAAGAAAAAGAATGTATATTTCTTCAATGCCTTATATGTACAAATCACATGGATTATTTAATTTAATCCTTGAAACAAGATTTTATTATTCCAGTTTTCCAGACTGAGAAACCATAACTAACCTCTGCCTTTAAGCTAATAAATGACTTAACCAGGATTAATTGGGGTTTGCTGAAATCATCATCTTTTCACTACATCAGCTCCCTGCTTCAACATATTAAATGATGTTTTTAAGCTTTGAGAATCATGTTTTTTTAAAATATAGCTATAGCAGCTTTATCGAGATATAATTCACATACCATACAATTTATGCATTTTAAGTGTACAATTTAAATGTTTTTTTATATTTGAAAAGGTGTGCATCCATCACCATAATAAATTTTAGAATATTTTCATCCCCTCAAAAGGAGATACCATACCTATTAGCAGTCATCTATTCTTACCCCAGCCCACCAAGCTTCAGGTAACCACCCATTTTCTTTCTCTCTCTATGGATTATTCTGGACAATTCATACAAATGGAATTACACAATATTTGGTCTTTTGTGACTAGCATTTTTCCACTTAGCATAATGTTTCCAGGGTGCATCCATGTTTTAGCATTGATCAAATACTATTCCATTGTATGGATAAGCCATGTTTTATTTATCCATTCATCCGTTGATGGACATTTGACTGTTTTTACTTTTTGGCTATTACAAATAATGCTACTATGAGCATTGGTGTACAAGTTTTTTGTGAATTGATATTTTCATTTCTCTTGAGTATATACCTAGGAGTAGCCTGGAGAATCATATGGTAGCTATGTTAAAACTTTTGAAAAACTGCCAGATTAGTTTCTACAGCAACTGCACCATTTTTCATTCCTATCCAAGTGTTTGAGGGCTCGATGTCTCCACATGCCCACCAACAGTTGTCATTGTCCATCTTTTTTATTATAGTTATCCCAGTGGCTGTGAAGTGGTCTCATTGTGGGTTTGGTTTACATGTCCCTGATAAATAATGATTTTGAGCATCTTTTCATGTAAACACATGAAAAACCAACAGCAGTTGGCTACTGTATATCTTTTTTGGAGAAATGTCTATTCAGATCTTTTACCCATTTTTAAACTGGGTTGTTTGCCTTTTTATTATTGAATTGTAAGTGTTGTATGTACATATAGATATATAGATACTGTTTCTGTTTCTTACGTGGATGCAAGCACAAATATATGGATGTAAAACATGTTTATTTGTATAGACATACATGTATACATATGCACATGTGTATACATACATATATCCGATATATCTATGCTATAACTTAATGTCAAGTGCTGATATATATATTGCATGCCTGTTTATGTGAATGTGTATGTGTTATTCTATGTCAGGTGCTAATAAAAGTAATAAAGACTTATGAGGAGACAGAGAACTCTGGTAGATTCTATTTTAGAAATGGTGGTGAAGGAAAGATTCTCTGATGTGGTGACATGAGCAGAACGCTGGCTGCAGTGCGGATGGAGCATTCCTGGCAGAGAAAGGAACAAGTGCAAAGGCTCTGTGGTGAGAGCATACTTAATATAAAGGAACCCAGTTCAGCTGGATTGGAGGGAATGAGGGTAAGTTTAGAGGAGCGGGACGAGAAGTAGTAAGGGGCCAGATGATGCTTACCCAGTGTGCCACACTGTAGATATGACTTTTACTTGGAGCTACAAAAATATTGGAAGGTTTTAAGTAGAAGTTTCATGTAATTTAACTTAAGTTTCAAAAGGGCCACTCTGCCTGTTGGTATGGTAGGGGTAAAAGATGGAAACAAGATTGGTTAGGAGACTTACAGATTTCTGCCAAGAGGTAGTGGTGGCTTGGATTAAGAAACTATAGCTTTGATAAATGATCAGTTTCTAGATATAATTTGAAGATAGTTCAGACAGGAGTGATGGGCACTTAAATCCTTGTAGTCATTCAACAAACCTTTACTGAATGACAAAGGCAGGTCAGACCTTATTCTGGATGGTAGGGACAAAGCAGTGAACAAAAAAGACAACAAAAATGAACAAAGCAGAAAACTGGCCCACAAATACCTTAGTAAGGGAAATAGATGAAGGTAAATAAAAATAACATTTGCATGTTAGAAACTGTTATGTGCTAAAGAGTAAAGCAAAGCAGAAAAATGGTATTTTATGCTCAGTCAACAGAATTATCCAGCAATGGATATTTTTATTTAAAATGAAAGATGCAAAAGAATATTTACGTACTAGCATAAAATAGTACCTTTTTTATTTTAAATTATTGGTCATGGAGATATTAAACCACATAAAATAAGTAAGTTTTTACTAAATTTATCTCACCCTTATTTCTTGTTTGTTAACGATTTTTATCTTTTATCTATTAGGATACTAATATTTATCTCTATAACCATCAACTTAAGGAGGATAGAAAGCTATGTTTATAATTGGAGATTCCACCCTTTTTCATTCAACAAATATGTTACAATTTTTACATAACCCAGTTATTTTTTTTATTTTTTTTAAAGATTTTATTTATTTATTTGAGAGAGAGAGAATGAGAGATAGAGAGCACGAGAAGGAAGAGGGTCAGAGGGAGAAGCAGACTCCCTGCCAAGCAGGGAGCCCGATGCAGGACTCGATCCCAGGACTCCAGGATCATGACCTGAGCCAAAGGCAGTCGCCCAACCAACTGAGCCACCCAGGCGCCCCCCAGTTATTTTTTTTAACTTGTGTATATTTTATGGCTTCAAAGTTTCCTAAATCATCATCTTTCCAATACTACAAGAGGCAGTATTACATAGTGGCTAGGAATGTAAGGTTTAGGGCCAGATTTCCTGGGCTCTTCTGCCACACACCAAATATGAGACCCTAGGTAACTGCCTATATTTCCTCACCGGTAATGAAAGCTAGTAACAATACTTTTAAAAGATTTAATCAAATGTTATGTGAAAATAATATGACACTCTTCCCAGCGCTCAGACTAAAAACATTGGAATTATTGTTGACTTTTCTCTTTTCAATGCCACATCCAATAGAATTCTGTTAGTTTTCCTTTAAAAAAATACATCCTTGGTTTGAACATTTCTTAGTCATGTATCACAACTGACCCAAAGCACATCCTCTCTACCTGATTACTGCAATAACTCCTACTTAGTTTCTTTGCCTCTGACCTTGGCCCCTTCAGCCTATTCTCATGTCAGCAGCTAGAGTGATTTTGTTAAAATCTGCTCAAATTCAATTCTGGTCAAATTCATCCAGTTGCACTCTTTAACTCAGAATGAAAACCAAAATCATTCTGAAAGGCCCAAGCCCTCGCTGATACGCTCCTACTTCCTCCATTACCACTTTAACATGATACCCTGCCACTTTCACTCTTGTTCACTCCTCACCAGTCACACTAATCTGGTTGTCTATGAACAGACAAAAAAGGCATGCTCCCACCTCAGGGCCTTTGCACTTGCTGTACCCTTTGCCTATGTTGCTCTTCCCACAGAGGTTCACTTACCATTTTGGCATCTTTGCTCCAGGTTAGCTCAGGGAAGCCATCCTTAACCACCTTATTTAAAATTGCAAATCGTGGGGCGCCTGAGTGGCTCAGTTGGTTAAGCGACTGCCTTCAGCTCAGGTCATGATCCTGGAGTCCTGGGATCGAGTCCTGCATTGGGCTCCCTGCTCAGCAGGGAGTCTGCTTCTCCCTCTGACCCTCCCCCCTCTCATGCTCTCTCTATCTCATTCTCTCTCTCAAATAAATAAATAAAATCTTTAGGGCACCTGGGTGGCTCAGTCGTTAAGCATCTGCCTTCGGCTCAGGTCATGATCCCAGGGTCCTGGGATCGAGTCCCACATCGGGCTCCCTGCTCGGCAGGAAGCCTGCTTCTCCCTCTCCCACTCCCCCTGCTTGTGTTCCTGCTCTCCCTCTCGCTCTCTCTCTCTCAAATAAATAAAATCTTAAAAAAAATAAAATAAAATCTTTAAAATAAATAAATAAATAAAATCGCAAATCGCTGCCCTCCCCATTATCTCCCTGGCCTCTCTTTTTTTTTTTTAACTGATCATATCATCATTTAATAGATAGGAGTTATATTAGTTCTTTTCTTAACTTTATTACTGTCAACTTCATGAGGGTAAAGATTTTTGTTCATTGTGATTCCTACTCCCTTCAAAGTAGAATATCTCTGGTACACTGTAGATCTAGCTCAATATATTGATTTAATGAAGTATACCTGATACATAGAACAGTTAAATAATTATTAGCAATCCACATGAAAAAGAAAACAAAACAAAACATTAGTTATAGGAATATTGTATATAAAGTTAGTGTGAGAAAAAAAAAATCCGGTATTTAACAAAAGAATACAAACTAAGTTAAGACATTTTTATGTTCAGGAAAAGTATATGTTAAGTCAGTAAGAGTAGAGATTTCTTGTTTCTGACCTGGGAACACTGTAGGAACCTTGCAAAAGACAAGACCAGAGAGTTAAATATACATTACAATGACAGGAATTTGCAATCTTGCTAATAGTAAAAGGAAAAAAGAAAGCTTTTATTATATACAAAAGAATCCTGTATAATTTCAAGAAAAACAAGAAGAAAGGCAAACATCCTTACATTCTTAACAATAAAAGGAAATTTTAAAAATTATGTCACTTATGATCCAGATTTTCCAAAATAGCAAGTCCATCTTTTTTTTTTTTCCTTTTTAAATTAACTCATCTACTAATGACCAAGTTGTGCTAGACTCTGTAGTAAATTAAACACACATGAAAAAAAGATTGAACACGGTCCTGGGATAATTTTGTCTAAATTCAGAAAAATATAAAGAATCACAAAAAGAAAGGAAGGCAGGAAAGAAGAAAGAGAAGGAGAAAGAAAGGGAGGGGAAAACCGAATGTGATGGAATTCAGGAGAGAAAAGGATCCATTGTATTTGGAGCTTTGGGGCAGGAAGGAGCTGAGGATCTGAAAAGCTTTCATGAAGTTGGTAGTATTTGGCAAGTCTTTCAAAACCGAGCTTTCTTCCAGCAAGATGATGATGTAAGGATGTTCCTGTTCCAGGAATATTTGTGTTATAGGAATTAAAGAGAAAGAAGAGAAACTAAATAAATTAAAATTAAGCTAAACAAAATATAAAAATCTCTGCCTAGAAAATGTAATCGTGAATGGGGTAAGGTTTAAATGAGTAGCGAACTTCTATAAATGGTATTTCTTGTATTCCGTGGTAAATGAGATCTATTGACATAAATTGCATTTTATCTTTTGTAAACATTAAGTTAGTAATCACACAGTTATTAGAGCCTAGAGGAGGACCCTTTGAGACCTTCTTCAAAAACCTCTATTACAGATGAGAAGACAGACTGCCAGGGAAAGCTTTGATGTAGGATTGTAGGACGGGGCAGATTTAGGCTAAGGAATCACAGTACTGTGACCTGCAGGTGGGTGCATGCTCCCAGCAAATGCTGCCCCTTTACCTACTGCTATTTAATCACAAAGGTCTCCTAGCTTTCCAATATCAAAAGAAAGAAAAGGATGGGGAGAGAGGGAGAGGGAGGGAAAGATAGGGAGACAAGGAGAAAGGTAAGGAAAGAGAGGAGAAATAAAAGGGAAAAAAAAAAAGAGAGAAACTTCTGTGCCTTACAAACCAGCAAGCTGGACATGATGGGGTTTTGGTAACTGATCCAACAAATTCACTCCAAAATTTCAGTTTCTTTCTCATTCATCTGACACCCACTCAATACAAGTCCAGGTTTTGCATTTTTTTCCTTCCGTCTAGACCATTTTTCCTCCAGTTACCTGTGTGACTTACTGCTTCACCTTCCTGCATCTTTGCTCAAACGTTACTACAGTTCTCTGTACTGAAACAACATCCTCCCCACCTGGGACACCTCCCTCCTTCCCTTCTGCTGTCTATTTTCCAGTGCACTCACCACAAAATATGCTGGCTATTTCCTTAACTGGTGTTGTTTATTGTTTTTCTCCTTGGACTTGAATATTCCATGACGGCGGGATTCTGTTTGCTGTTACATTTCTAACTCTTAAAACAACGTCTGGCATATCATAGGTGTTTAATAAATAATTGTTAAATGAATAAAATGTAATCTTCATAAATCGAGAGAAAACATTATAGTATATTCACAAACGTCAGTTTTGGAGTCAGATCTGAATGTGTTTGAGTTCTAGATGCACTCCTTACTGAATTAGTGACTTTGGCATGATACTTAATCTCCATCTGCATTAATTTATTTACTATTAAATGTAGGTAAAAAGCATACCCACATTTGTACAGATGTTATGGGGATTAAAGGAAATAATACCTGTAAGTTTCTGGCTCTTAGAATGTACTCAACAACTGTTAACATCAATCAGTGTTAGCTATTTTTTAATAGATCTGGTTTTAATCCTAAGTGCTTAGAGCATTTGAACGTAATTGGAAATTAATAACATACTAAGACATAATATTAACCTGTCCAGTCTTAATTCATACCACTGCTAAGATTCTGATAATCTAGCTGTACATGGCATAATATATATTATAGCAGATTTTAAGCATTACTACTAAAAGAAATTACTGCATATATTATAAACAATTTTTTATTCATTATAATACTAAGTCAAATGATTGAAATATTTAAAGCATTGTACATAGTTGTCTATGTCAAAATTTATGTTTGATAGGTGGTTAACAGATAGAATAAAATAACTCTCCAAAACATTTTCATTTATTTGGAAAGGCAAAATATATACGATTCTGTCTGTGTTTGAATTTGAAGAGGGGCTTCTATCATATGGAATACATATTGTGTGAAGCACGTCAGCAGTTCTTGGTTGTCCTTACAGCCCATAGAGGCTTCTTGTTTTATACTCTTTTGCATTGATTACAGCTGATTGTTCAGATATATTCTTACAAGGTCCTATCCTTTTTATAATTCTAATAGTAATTAATTTTCAGTATTCTCTCTTTGTTTGCAGTTGTAGTTTCATTTCAATCCCTGATATTTTTTAAAAGTTTTTTTCTTGTAATGTTTGTGAGAATTGCTTCTATGATTTCTCAGACTTCTGTCACTCTTCAGTCAAATTCACATTTAGAAAACTTTCCAACTTAGGGGGTTGGGGGGATGGATTGGCCTGGTGATGGGTATTAAGGAGGGCATGTTCTGCGTGGAGCACTGGGTGTTATGCACAAACAATGAATCACGGAACACTACATTAAAAACTAATGATGTAATGTATGGTGATTAACATAACAATAAAAATTTAAAAAAAAAGAAAACTTTCCAACTTTTAAGAAAACATATTCTCAAAATTAATAGTTTTTAATTAGGCAAATAAATGCTTGGGAATCTATTGAGTTCTTAGAAATACCTTTACCTGGGGCACCTGGGTGGCTCAGTCGGTTAGTGTCTGCTTTTGGCTCAGATCATGATCTCAGGGTCCTAGGGTTGAGCTCCATGTTGGGCTCCCTGCTTGGCAGGGAGCCTCCTTCTCCCACCCCTTCTGCCCCTCCCCCTGTTTGCGCTCTCTCACTCGCTTTCTCCTTCTCTCTCTCAAATAAATAAATAAAATCTTAAACTTTATCTTCACATTCAAAAGAGATGATGAGTTTGCATAATTCTAATTTTATTTTCAAAAAGTTTAAGTCCATTAAATAGCAGAGATGTATTTAATTTTTATGAAAGTTACCGTAGTGTCAGTATTAATCTACTAAAGGGAAGTTTTCGTGTTATCCCCCCCTTTTTTTTTCTTTTTTTCCTTACTTTTTGGATGGATGGGTCATAAGAATGTTATACTTGGTTAAACCTTGGAAAAGCATGAATAAAAGAGAGATTAGTACATTTAAAGAGAAAAGGAAGAAGGATAAAAGTGGATGTAATTTTCTCTTTCTCTTTTCTAGCCCTAGGGAAAGATAAGGATTACATGGATGACTCAGAACATGCTAATTATGACCGATCTCGGCTAATCAAAGACTCTGTTCCCAAAGATAATTCTGAATCCAAGGCAAAATTGTCTAAGGTAATAAAAGTAAACTATCAATAAGTCACTTGAAAGCAGTATTTCTAAAACCTTTCAATTATTTTCAATATTAATGTATATTTGCTGGGAGAGGAGAAGAGGACATGGAGGTTAATATGTATCGTTAAGAACTTAAAGGTAGAAAGTTGTATGTAGACATCATATTCATTTATGTTATCAAACTTTTTTTTTAAAGATTTTATTTATTTATTTGACAGAGAGAGACACAGTGAGAGAGGGAACACAAGCAGGGGGAGTGGGAGAGGGAGAAGCGGGCTTCCCGCCGAGCAGGGAGCCCGATGTGGGACTCGATCCCAGGACCCCGGGATCATGACCTGAGCCAAAGGCAGACGCTTAACGACTGAGCCACCCAGACGCCCATCAAACATTTTTTAAAACAATCTGAAATGTAAAATTAACCTTTAGAGGGCTATGACCTCATTTTTTCATACGTTTTGAAAGGCAGCATGATTTCATGAGAGCATGGAATGGACCAAGATTTGAATTCTAGTTCCACTCCTTACTATTTGTGATCATTTAAGCAGGTTAATTAAACTCTCTGAGCGTTGTTTTTCTCATCTGTAAAGTTGTATTATGTTGTCTGCTTGACAAAATTCTCTGGTGAGTGCCTGAGATAACTGTATGAAAATATTTAGAGCATAGTAAACGCTGACTATATGGCAGGTTTTTATAACAACCTGGAAGCTGAGAATACCTCACTGAAACTCTAGTTCATCAGCAGATGAGTAACTGAGCTAGAGTTCAGTTTAAAAAAAACCCTGGCTGCAGCAATCCCACCATCCCTCAAACAAAATGATTCTGTGGACTCTTCAAAGCATCTGAGTTTGGTCCTTTAATACCAAATACCGTCCCTTTTTGATACGTTCCAAGACAAATTCTGGCTCACTCCAAGCCCACTTTTTCCCCCCATTATTTCCTATTGATTAAAGTGGGAGTACTTTTGTAAAAGAAATTTGCAGTTTAACCCAGGGAATGACTTAGCTTTCAAGTCACTGCATGGCAAATAGTCCCATCCTTGAATATATATTTCTCTAATGTTTGACTTGGTTTGGCTTGGATTAGTTTTGTAAATCCCTTCATTAGTCACCACTAAAACATCAGAGAAGAAATATGGCAGAATTTAAATATTACTCTCATAAATTAGACCAACATTAATAAATAGATGTAGGAATAAAGGCGTGTGTCAAATTTCTTCATTCCTCTTTTGTTTTGTTTTGTTAAATGGGGTCAGTATTTTGTACCAATAATTCTTTGATTGTTTTTACAAATCAGGGGTTCATCTACCCTCTGTTTACTTCATCTGCCTTCCTGTGTCTGTCTGATCAACATGGTGTTTAGAATGTTTCTACTATCTGTAAACCATTCTTCCAAGTCACCTGAGAGAAGGAAGAGTTATCAGAAATATTGAGGAAAAAACAGATGTTGTTCCTCAAGATGCCCATAGCACCCAATAAGAAGACAACACAGTATGCTTTAAATAATTAGAAAATGAACTAAGATTAAATGAAATCTGTCTCATCTGCTTCTCTAGAAGCAGCCACCATTGATACCTGCCATGTCATTTCTGTTCAACAGTAGCCATTTCTCAGTCTCACTTTGACTAGACTTGAATTGTAAAATATGAAAGTTAAGAATTTGTTAAAGGACACCTGGGTGGCATAGTCAGTTAAGCAGCCTACTCTTGACTTCAGCTCGGGTCATGATCTCAGGGTTGTGGATTCAAGTCCCGGGTAGAGCTCTGCGCTAAGCGGGGAGCCTGCATGAGATTCTCTCTCTGCCTCTACCCCTCCCCCCCCCGCCTCTCAAATAAATCTTAAAAAAAAAGAATAGTTAAACCTGCATACCTCCCACCCTCCACCACTCCAGCAACCCTCAGTTTGTTTCCTGAGATTAAGAATTCCTCATATCAGTGAGGTCATATGATACATGTCTTTCTCTGATTGATTTTTTTCGGTGGGGGGTGGGAGGGATGGGGTGGCTGGGTGATAGACATTGGGGAGGGTATGTGCTATGGTGAGCGCTATGAATTGTGTAAGACTGATGAATCACAGACCTGTACCTCCGAAACAAATAATATGTTATATGTTTAAAAAAAAAAAAAGAAGCTAGCAGGAGGGGAAGAATGAAGGGGGGGAAATTGGAGGGGGAGATGAACCGTGAGAGATGATGGACTCTGAAAAACAAACTGAGGGTTCTAGAGGGGAGGGGGGTGGGAGGATGGGTTAGCCTGGTGATGGGTATTAAAGAGGGCATGTTCTGCATGGAGCACTGGGTGTTATACGCAAATAATGAATCATGGAACACTACATCAAAAACTGATGGTGTAATGTATGGTGATTAACATAACATAATAATAATAAAAAATAAACCCTGCATGCATGTTTTATTTTTGATGTTAAAATAAGAGAATGGTGTGTGATGATAGTAACAGACCAGTTGTTCAATCCAAGAAATGCCAGTGTAATGTCTTATTGAATCTGCCTGAATACATACTTTTCTGCTATTTCACTTCTACTCAAAATTAAAAAAAAAAAAATGTCATGCATCACCTAGATGTTTTTAGACTCACTCTTTTAGCTTCCATTAAAATATGTCTACTTTTATCCTTTCATAGTTTGGAGCACAGCATAAATTCCATTTGAACAAATGGTCTCATGACAAAAAGAAAAAAGTGTTTAAAAGCCAGTAACTGGTTACTTGCTTGTCTACAAATGAAGGGCAAAATAATCTGCTTAGAATACGTTATTTGTGAACATTTGTCACAGGGAACCTCAAAGAGCAGTGACCTATATTTCTACTGTTTGGACTACTAGCTAGATATCCTTCCACTTATAAATTTGTCACCTTCTTCTCACTCCATCCTACTACTAAATGATATGGGTATTTATACTCATATATGTGGGTATATATTACACTATATACATTTTAAGATGGAACTTATAAAATTGACAAGATTTCTTCATTTTTGTGCTATAAAACAGCAACTTTCATATTGTTTAAATTAACATGTATTAACATATGTATAAGTTCTGTGGCTGAAGATCTGTACCTCACGCATTATTTGGTTGGGGTAATTGTACTGATTGCATATTATGCAATGCATTTGATATTTTATTTCTTTACAAAAGTTACTCATTGGTCTTTCTTCCTCATATCCACTCCATTTTCAGTGAGACATTACAGCATCTCCCATCAAGAGGTAGAATCATTAGGCTGGCCTTGGGCTTTGCTTTGGCCAGTAGACTGCTGCAGAAGTGGCAATGTGCCAACACTGAACCTTGGACGCAAAAGATCTTTTTTTTTTAAAGATTTTCTTTATTTATTTGACACAGAGAGAGAGAGAGAGACAATGAAAGAGGGAACACAAACAGTGGGAGTGAGAAAGGGAGAAGCAGGCTTCCCGCTGAGCAGGGAGCCTGTTGCAGGCAGGACTCCATCCCAGGACCCTGCCCGAAGGCAGACGCTTAACGACTGAGCCACCCAGGAGCCCCTGGACTCAAAAGATCTTGCACTTGCATTCTTTGTCTTGGGACTCTGCCTCCAGCATGTAAACTAGCCTGCTTAAGGATGTGGATCAGAGCCCAGTGAGCAGTTGCCCCAACTGAAGCAGAAATGAGAGTGGCAAAGACCAGGAAACTCAGACCTGTAAAAGTCCAGCTGAGATCAGAAGAACTACCCAGCTGGGCCCAGCTACCCATAGAATCATGATCTAAATAAAAACTGTTTGCTGAAGATTTGTTTCTCGGCAGTAGGAAATGGATGCAGCCATAAATGTTAAAGGATAATGTGTTGGCTGATACCAGCTGATTGTTAACATAAAGTGAATTCTTCCTCAATTACTGAGAAGATTTGAAAAATTGTCCCTGGGTTTTCCAAAACATACTCAGATTGTCCATTTCACTCTACAGAGCCCAAGTATGTTTTAAATGTCATAACCTAAATAACATGGTAGC
>NW_027397083.1:22090736-22245923 GCF_003265705.2 Callorhinus ursinus | reverse complement strand
GGTAGCCTATCTAAAACATTCTGACATTGTTTATCTTTAAAAAAAAACCTCTGTTTACAAAAGTGTTTTCTTTGAAAACAAATCTTCAGCAAACAGTTTTTATTTAGATCATGATTCTATGGGTAGCTGGGCCCAGCTGGATGATCCTCAGAAGCAATATCCCTCTCTCTGACAAAGAGCCATGCTGTACACACTAGCTGAGGTCTCTAGATATGGGTAGTTTACAGGGAACATTACAGTTAGTTTAGGTGAGAAGGAGCAAATCTGTGAAGCAGAACCATGGTTTCTGAAGTGGACATTAATGAAGAATTTCCTGCTGCTACTATCTATCCCTCAGGATGCCGAAAACAATTGCAGGTGTTACCAATAATGGATGAGTCTGGGAATATGAGTCTATATTCCAAATTACAGTGACTTCTCCTCTTAAAGGATGCTGGGTATCAAAACAGACAGGAAAAAGGTTATGGATCAGGAAAATCTTGACATGAATATTTTAGCAGTTCATTAAATTTAGATTTCAAAGCCATTCAATTTGACTGTGTCAACTGGCTTGGCAGATGGTGCTCATCTTTAACTCAACTGGTAGTAGGAATAATTCTCTATTAAGGCTGGAGATACATTGTATGTTGGAGAAGGTGAGAGCGATCTCCTGCAATATGTACCTTTCACATGGACATTGGCAACTATTTCATGGGCCTCAGTGGCTCTTTGCCTTCAAATTATGTACAGGGATCATTAGTAATTATGAACTTGTGTATTTTTTTCCTAGCAATGGTGAGATAATGATGACTTAAACTATAAATGACTGAACTTAGCCCTATGGGGCTGCCTTAATTGACAAGATTATATATGAAGTTAAATGCTTATTATTTGTATTTATTGGGATAGTCAGTTTCTAAGGAGAATCCTAATATTTATATAACTTTAGGACCTGAAGTAATATTTTTATTTAATAATACCATTGTGGGAAATGGTACCCTAAATATTTAATTTTCATATATATCATGGAATATACAGCAAGTTATCTTGGTCTGTTCATCTTTTTGGCCAGCGCCTTAATAAATTTATTTTTTTTTTTTGCCTCGTATAAGAAGACTTCTTTACAGCAGCCCAAAAGATGCTTGGTCTTGTCTGCAGAGTCTTTGTCTCGGGTAGAGGAAAGCATTATCTTCACTGCAACCATAGGAGGGATCTCCTTTCCTTTTGCCATTTAAGTACTTACTTTGACCATCAGAAGCCTTCCCTAGTAAATACTGGGGACTTGTGCTACACTAGCTGATTGCTAGTATAGATTTTAGAGAAGATTTAGTATAAGATTTTGTAGAAGCCTTCCACATTAACTGTAGATTGCTTAAACCTAAATGTGGTGTGTGTGTGTGTGTGTGTGTGTGTGTGTGTGTGTGTGTGTGTGTGGTGTGCGTCATGATAAAGGCAGCATTTCACATCAGTGATGAAATATTGGTCTTTCAAACAGTCAAAGTCATTAAGGGGTTAAGCTATTTTTAGATGTCTACTCCACATCTTACACCAAAATGAATTATTGAAGAGCTAAATAGTTAATAAACTCAGAATGAATACCTAAATATAAAATAAGCATTTTTTTTCCTAATCACAGAACAGTAAAAATGACCTAAGTGGTCTTTTTAAACCCACAATGAAATCGATCATGGAAGCCTTGATAGATTTGACTATTTACATAGTAATCAGTGTCAAAGTTACAATAAAGTTAGAGTAAGGGATAAACTTATGATATGATAATGAACTGACACAGTAGAAATTATACAGGCCAAACAATAGTTCATATTCTTAATTTATAAATATTTAACATAAATGATAAATACAAGAGTGAAAAAATTGAAAAGCAGTGTATTTTAACACATAAAACTATTAGCAGTACTAGCAATTACAGAAATACAAATATCAGCAATGTTTTTTGAATCAAATTAGAAAAGAATTTTGAAAAAATAGTATTGACACTGTAAACTGTTACTTATTATTGCCTGCTGGTAGATGTGTATATTGATACTCATTTTCTGGAAAACATTTTATCAATAAGGATTAAAAGCCTTAAAATAATCTTATCTTTTGACCCACTTCTAAGAATTTATCTGGAGAATATAATTTGATGTTAGCCCATATAATTATGTTTAAGGATGTTTCTCACACTGTAGTTTGTGAGGGGTTGGGGATACTAAACACTTAAATGTTTGAGAGTAAAATGTAAAATTAAAAATAACAATGCTCTCAAATACGATAATTGAAAGTAAACTTCCAAACTAGTTAAGAATGATGGGAAATAGTCATAATGTGTGATTATATAAGGAGGTTGTTATAAAAAGCAACATGTACAGTTTGATATCAATTATATAAAAATGTCTCTTATTGAGAAAATATTCAGAATTATACACAACAAATTTTTATAGTGTTTATCACTGGGTGGTAGAATTCAAATGGCATAAAGCTTATTTCATGTATTCTTAAATTTAAGCCATAGGTATTATCATATTATCCCCATTTTTAAAATTTTACACAGCTAATAAATGACCAAGGCAAGATTTGAAAAATAAGATGGTTCTCTTTCTCGAAACTATGTTTCCACTTGCTACACTAGGAAGACAAGAACAGTTCAGGACTTCATGTTTGTAGTCTGGTAACCATCATAATTAGCATTTCTGTTTGTCCCCCTAATATGCCTTAATCACTTATACTCCAGAAGCTGTGGTAAACACTCTGTATGCATCATCTCATAACTTCCCATAACTCAGTGAAAGTAGTAGTCTCATTTTAGTAATGAAGAAAATAAAGGTTAAAGATGTTAAGGTTTCTTGTCCAGTCTCTGAGCTAGACAGGAACACAGCTGGATTATAGCATGTCTCTTTGATTCCAGAACCCTGTGCCTTTTGGACTCCAGTTAACTGACTTACAGTTAACTGTAAGAAGTATACTTACATATTAATCACACCTTTTTTTTTTTAAAGATTTTATTTATTTATTTGACAGAGAGAGACAGTGAGAGCAGGAACACAAGCAGGGGGAGTGGGAGAGGGAGAAGCAGGCTTCCCGCTGAGCAGGGACCCCGATGCAGGACTCGATCCCAGGACCCTGGGATCATGACCTGAGCCGAAGGCAGACGCTTAACGACTGAGCCACCCAGGCGCCCACATATTAATCACACCTTTATAAAACCTTGAAATATTGTTTTGAAGTAGGCAGCTCTGCTTTTTTTTTTAGATTTATTTATTTATTTTAGAGAGAAAGAGTGAGCAAGCTGGGGGCGGGGGGAGGGAGAGAGAATCTTGAAGCAGACTCCCCACTGAGCATGGAACCCAATGAAGGGCTGTATCCCATGACCCTGAGATCATGACCTGAGCCAAAATCAAGAGGCTGCCCAACCGACTGAGCCACCCAGGCACCCCTCTGCTTTTTACTGTGTGGTCAACTCACAACATCCCAGAAGTGGATTGACCTGTTTGTGATTTACTTTTGTATCAACAAATAACTAAGTAAAAAGGCAGGAGTTTGTTTCAACTTAATATTACCCAACTTCAGCAAAAGTAGCCACAAGGGAGAAGGTGTATATTCTTTGGGGTTACAGAACAATCAGTGGATGAAATATTTTCAAATGCACCTACCATATAGAATGGGAACTCCCCTTGTCAATCAGAAAAAAAAAAAAAACAGTTCAACGGCTATGTCTAGAACAGTGGAACAGAAGGCTAGGAAATCAGGACATGGAGACATTTTAATTATGAGAGTAGATTTAGGTGAGGGATGAATTTCATGAGGTTGATGTCTCTAGTTCTTTCAAAGCTATATAGAAAAAGATATGCCTACTTAGGAAGTCTTATTTCATAGCCAGTACAAGTATACAAACAAGATACACAGATATTTTCTCTCTCCTGACGCTAATGTTTAGGTAATAAGACGTATAGGAGCCTTCCTGAATCATCAACTAACTGGTTTTCTCCATGAGAGATCTTTTGCCTAAGCCTCCCTGGAGTACTTAGCTCTAAAATGAGAGCTGCAATAACTTGTCTGCTGACTTTGTGCATCTGTTTATGGGATGTGAAAGTAAACTCAATAAATCAGTGTGCCAGCATACCAGTTAAATGGTTCAGATAATTGTTCTACTTGATATTTATACATTCGATCAATGATAGGCTCACATCAAAGCAGTTCTGTGCTTAGACATGAAGGCTGGCAGAGAAGACACATCAAGACATATCAGATAAAGGGATAGTATCCAAAACCTATAAAGAACTTATCAAACTCAACACCCAAAGAACAAACAATCCAATCAAGAAATGGACAGAAGACATGAACAGACATTTTTCCAAAGAAGATATCCAAATGGCCAACAGACACATGAAAAAGTGCTCAACATTGCTTGGCATCAGGGAAATCCAAATCAAACCCTCAATGAGATACCACCTCACACCAGTCAGAATGGCTAAAATTAACAAGTCAGGAAATGACAGATGTTGGCGGGGATGTGGAGAAAGGGGAACCCTCCTACACTGTTGGTGGCAATGCAAGCTGGTGCAGCCACTCTGGAAAACAGTATGGAGGTTCCTCAAAAAGTTGAAAATAGAGCTACCGTATGATCCAGCAATTGCACTACTGGGTATTTACCCCAAAGATACAAATGTAGGGATCCGAAGGGGTACGTATACCCCGATGTTTATAGCAGCAATGTACACAATAGCCAAACTATGGAAAGAGCCTAGATGTCCATCAACAGATGAATGGATAAAGAAGATGTGATATATATATATATATATATCAGTTTATATATATATCATATATATACTATATATATCACGATCATATATATATATCACTATATATATATATATATATATATACAATGAAATATTATGCAGCCATCAAAAAAATCCCAAAACTTGCCATTTGCGACAACGTGGATGGAACTGGAGGGTGTTATGCTGAGCAAAATAAGTCAAACAGAGAAAGACATGTATCCTATGACCTCACTGATATGAGGAAATCTTCATCTCGGGAAACAAACTGAGGGTTGCTGGAGTGGTGAGGGGTGGGAGGGACGGGGTGGCTGGGTGACAGACATTGGGGAAGGTATGTGCTATGGTGAGCGCTGTGAATTGTGTAAGACTGATGAATCACAGACCTGTACCTCTGGAACAAATAATACATTATATGTTAAAAAAAAAAAAGAAGATAGTAGGAAGGGAAAAATGCAGGGGGGAAATCGGAGGGGGAGACGAACCATGAGAGACTATGGACTCTGAGAAACAAACTGAGGGTTCTAGAGGGGAGGGGGGTGGGGGGATGGGTTAGCCTGGTGATGGGTATTAAAGAGGGCATGTTCTGCGTGGAGCACTGGGTGTTACATGCAAACAATGAATCATGGAACACTATATCAAAAACTAATGATGTAAAGTATGGTAATTAACATAACATAATAAAATAAAATTTAAAAAAATAAATGATTGAACCATTAAAAAAAAAACTGTTACTTGAACACATTTAAAGTCAAATTTACTCATTAATATCCCACCTCCAAGCCTCCCCCCGCCAGGCTATGTGTGTAGCAGAAGGAATACAGGATTGGGAGTTGGAACATTAATAATAATAATTCTAATATTAAATAACTACAATGGTTAGTATTTATTAAGGACTTTTCAGAGATTTTTTGATGATCTATATTGTTTTAGCCACACAACAACTCTAAAAAGGTAGAGTCTGTGTTTATTCCCATCTCATAGGTGGGGAAATGGAGGCTCGGAATGACCAAGTGATTTCCCTGTTAATATATGGTTGGGGAAGCAGTGGGCAGGAGTTATATAGTGTCTACCACACTGAGAAGCACTAGGCTATGTTGTACAGAATGGAAGCATGCACAAGGGACTATAGAAGCCACGTGACAAGTTTGTCAGGTAGAGAACAGGTTCACATTACTGGGGAATGAATTATCATATGCATTAGAGACCATGAATTTTGTGCTTTCCTCAATGCTTTATGCTTAAGAAAAAATACAATAAAACTGAGACTCCTGTGCTCAGATCCTAATAAACTATAAAATACCCGTCCCTTCGGTGCTGTTTCTAGC
This sequence comes from Callorhinus ursinus, assembly GCF_003265705.2. Lineage (NCBI taxonomy): Eukaryota > Metazoa > Chordata > Mammalia > Carnivora > Otariidae > Callorhinus > Callorhinus ursinus. Next base: position 22,239,835 of record NW_027397083.1, on the reverse strand, counting down.
CCTTCGCCTTCCCAGGTCCTTTTCTTCCATTCCCACCAGCATGCAGACTTCTTAATCTCACCCAGTGAGCCCATCAGAATATGAATATTTTGAACGGTTGTCACTCCTCTTAAAAGAAAAAACAACAACAAAAATAAAGCTCTGTTGTACTTATTAAATGATTTCTGTTGCTTGTGGACTTTTTTTAACTGAGTCGTTGCTGTTGACTTCCTTGCAAGATACAAATGAAGAGTTGGGATCAGGGTCTCAGTCATGGAAACCTGGATGATTTGATTAATCCCTTGATGCCAAAGGCAGTTTAAACACAAAGATTACAATAATCTACCCTTTGTTGTTTAAAGGTTTCAAACTATTGTGTGAGGTTAAAATTTCCTATTTTGTGGCTTACCGGAAAATCAAATTTTAAGCACGTTGATTAATCCAAGGCCATATCAAGGGAGTGGCTATTTCTTCAGTGTCTTGTCAGTCCCAATTACAAGCTGTCCTGTGGAGGCTTTCTTGACAGAAATAAATGTAACCCTCTGTTGCATCTCACTATATGAATGTTAACCCAGAGGGGGACAAAAATGTTCAATTTTATTTATTTATTTTTAGATAAAAGTTACTTCTATTGCTTTCAGATTACAATCACTTCATTATATGCAGCCCAGAGCCAATATGATGCATGTTGTCAAGTTTAATGGATGCAGGATTTTTCAGAAACCACAAAGGTTTCTATTGTAACTTCCGCCATGAACTAGAAAATAGGCAAACTTCCTTGAAAGTCTGAAAAAGAAAAAAAAGGAAATCCTAGTGAACACCATTCAGCTATCAAAAACATTTCCTGGCTCACCAATAAAAAAGTTAGTTTTCTTTGCCAGACCACTATTATTCAGACTGAAACATACCTGCTACCTTTTATGTTAATCTGCCCAACTCATTCAAATAACATAAGAAGGTGCAATAGATTCTTAAAAATTGACAGCAAAATTATCAAAATGTCACTGACATTATATGACTAAATGCCACTTAGGTGAATCATCCATAGAACTATTAACCAATGACACAGGAAGGCATCCCTCAAACCCCACCTCTAGGCAACCCTCTTAAATCAATCAAAAAAAAAAAAAAAGAGAGAAAGAGAAAAACCGATGAGAAGTTCTTATAAAGAGATGAGTTGTCTTTTTTTTTTTTTTAAATCATTATGCAGACTCAGGCATTTAAAGAGTTGTCTAAAAACCCTCCAGTCAAATGCTTCGTGCAGCATTCAATATGTAACACTCTAGCTAATGGAAAAAAAGCAGGCAGTGGAAGGGAGAACTTTCTGTTGTCATGCTGAAGAGTGCTTTAAAGAAGATTGTCATTTGCAATTCTGTTGTCAGCAATGAAGGATTCCAAATGCAGCTGAACCCAGAATTCTGACCGTGGTATGTTTCACAGTACATCCATCTAGGAATTCTATATTACTTTTCTGTTTCCTTAAAACTATGTAGAGAAGCCAATTAAGAATAATTGATATTGGTTTCAGAATGGGGGATGAGTGTATCTCTTATTTCAAAATATTAGAAATGCATTTTTAAAAATAAGAAATATATGATCTAAATTGTTATATTGTGAGCAGCTGTGTTTATTTTGCATGTAAAACAAATGGCACCTCCTTGAAGTTTTGATTATTTTTAAATGCATTTGATTATTGGTTTCATTGAAATTGTTACAAATTCCACTGTAAAATTAATTCTTGATTCAAGAATATATAAAATACAATTATTTGTAAAAGTATGTATTTTTAAAATGTTATTAAGAAATTATTTTTATACAAGATATTTTAGTAAAAAATTTCAGTCAAAATAGAAAATCTGAGAAAAACAACTGAATTTAAAGAAGCATAACTTGCAGCATAACATGTTAAAGTAAACAAGTGACACAGCTGTGGAAGTCACTGTGATTTAAGCTATGATACAAAATGTTTCAACCAGCTAACTTTACTTTCTCCTGGTTTAAAGGTGGTAAAATTATTATTGTTTCCATTCTCGAGGCTTCATTTTAATTTCTTTGTTTAAAAAATATTAACTGCTTCCCTTTGGAGATCAGAGGTTCAGTTTCTAAATCTGCATTTATGGTTAGATCACTTAAAATGGATATGGAAATAAGTGTCCTTTTCTTTAAGAAAAAGTAAGTACTTAAAAGAGTCCTTACATAGTATTTAAAATATAAAAATCAGTGAACAGGAAAGGTATACTCAAATATATTCTCTGTGGAAGTAAATTACTAAGATGATATTTAAAGCTCACATATTTTTAAAATGTTTATGTCATTGAGAACCCACCAGAAATCATAATCTATGCTCCATCAGAGACTGTTCCTACTTAGAAAGGCTTGGCTTTTGGTTTTCTTTAGCTGAACCACAAAACCTTTGATTTTGAGTAAATAAAAGTGAGTGGAGAGAGAATAATAGAAGGTAGCCTAAAAAGCAGCACTTAGTGCAATGCTTATCACATTATAGAAATGCAAGCAGTATTTTGTTTCTCTCCTCTCTTTTTAGTTCCTTCCTAACTTTTTAAAAGAATATTTACACTTGCTTCATAATTTTGACTCTTTCAGTGGATACATACATCTTATCGTATGGTATGCAAAACCACATTTTATCCACTTATGCAGGTCAGATAACTCAGGTGTTTGGGATCCAGGCTGAAGTCTTGTCTTCAATGATTAATTTTCTATCTTTTCTGTGACCCCACTGATACTGTGTTGCTCAATGAGTCAGCTCTATTTTATAGGACACTCCAAGTGTGAAAACCTAATGATTCCCCTTAAATAAAGTAACTAGAATCACTATGGCAAATTTCAACTCAAAGGCAAAGTGTCAGATAAATCATCCAGATCAATTCATTGTTTGAACCATCTTAAGAGAAGTAGGGAATGCAAATGTTCCATAATTATACCTGAATTTAACTGAATTAATACTCAGCCATCAGTATGAAAGTAGCTTTATATTTGAAGACTCTTTTCAGGAAAGAGTATGTGCTGCATAATTATATTTCATATCCACGAGAAATATGCATGCTTTACTACCTTAAAAGCAAGAACTTTCACTAATTATTAGGTTGAAATATATAAAAAATTTCTTTTGGGGACATTTTTTTCTTTGATAAAATGAGAGACTACGTTTAGTGTTATGTAAGTGATATACTGTATATCACTATGCCTCACATTCTTAGAAATTTTGGCTGCAGCCACTTCTAAACAAAGTAGGTATGTTTTTTATTCTAACAAGATACCTTACAGCAGTTGTTGTCAGACTGAGAATAGCAGAATCACTTGTAGGGCTTGTTAAAAAAAACAAAGATGACCAGCCTCTACCCCCAGAGCTTCCAATAACAATAATTCCAGTTGAAGCCTGATAATTTGCATTTCTAACAAGTTCTCAGATGATGTTGATGCTCCTGGTGCTGGCCCCACATTTGAGAATGACTGCTTCAAATTTTCTCTTAGCCTCTCCAGTGGACTCTGCATTTTGAGAGCCTACCACGTGCCAGACTCTATACTAAGGCTGGATATGCATTCGTGAATAAAAGAGGCAAAATCTCTATGCTGGCAAAGTTTGTAGTCTAGTGGAGGAATCAGAAAATAAATAAGTAAACCAACCCAAATATCTGTTTACAAGTTGTCGTTAAGTGGGTCCTTAGGAGAGGAAGGGGAGCTACTTGGGGCAATCTCTCGGAAGAGATTAAAGACAAGAAATGAAAGAGGGGAGGTCAGCTGAGGAGGGAAGAGTGGGAGAAAGACGCATTCCCGGCAGAGTGCCCTCGAGGAGGGCCTTGGGGTGGGAAAGAGCTTGGTGTGTTTGAGAAACTGATATGTGGCCTGTGTGGCAGGAACACAGAGACTGAACACCAGGATGGCCGAGATGAGAGGAGAGAGAGAGGTAAGCAAGCGCAATGCTGTGAAGGCTTGTGATGGGGAGTTTGGATTTTATTCTCACTTTGAAGGGTTTTGAACAGATGTCTGTTTTCATGAGATCACTCTGTACATGCGGGTGGGGGAACAATGGTGGAAAGTGGGGATGATATTACAGCACTCCAGCCGGAAGAGGACTGTGGTTTCGCTGGGAATGGTTGCGGCTGAGCTGGGTGCATCAGTTTCTAATATCAAAATGTGGAAAGCACTTAGATATCTAACCACAGAGATGACAATTATTTAAAAAATCACCTTGAGGTTGATTATAATGACATGGAAACATGTCAAGGAAATAAAAAGAGAAAGCAGTTTTGAAAGCAAAATTATAATCGTGTGTGTGTGTGTGTGTGTGTGTGTGAGACCAATTATAATAGTAAGATTGCAGGTGATTTTTATTCCCATTATTTTTTATGCAATACGAAAAGAGGCCCACTATCATAAAATTCCTAAATTCAAATATTTAATGAGAAAGAAAAAGCTATGCCTTTGAGAAGGCAATCATGATTTGAATGATTAATTAAGTCAGTTTGTGTGTGTGTGTGTGTGCACGCGTGTGTGTGTGTGCACGTGCATGCACACATACACATTCCAGACACGATGCAAAGTACAGTGGATACAAAATGAATAAAATCTAGTTCTTGTCCTCAAAAAGTTTGCAGTTTAGGGCGCCTGGGTGGCTCAGTCGTTGGGCGTCTGCCTTCGGCTCAGGTCATGATCCCAGGGTCCTGGGATCGAGCCCCGCATCGGGCTCCATGCCCCGCGGGAAGCCTGCTTCTCCCTCTCTCACTCCCGCTGCTTGTGTTCCCTCTCTCTGTCAAATAAATAAAATAAAATCTTTAAAAAAAAGTTTGCTGTTTATTGGATAATAGGGAAATAAGAGCAATGTGTCTCAAATGTTAGAGTAAGAATTATCCTTTATGCTGTTCGACAGCCCTTCCAGGTACCAATTGCTCCTATCACAAACACCCTAATAAATCTTGAATATACTCTCCTTTTTCCATGCCCCTTGCCTTTGCATGTAGAGTTTTCTTCCCCTCCTCCCATTCATTTTTTCAGGAATCGAATCACATACTATTTTTAAATACGTTTTTAAAGAGGAGTTATAGGTTTACAACAATTAAGCAGGAGATAAAGAGATTTCCTGTACCTCCTGTGCCCCCACATGCATAGCTTCTCCCACTGTCAACATCACTCACCGAAATGTACATTTTTTACCAAGGGTGAATCTGTATTGACACATCATGATCATCAAGTCCATAGTTTACGGTTCACTCTTGGTGGTGTACTGTCTATGGGTGTGGACAAATGTTTAATGACATGTAGCCATCATTATATCATACAGAGAACTCTTCCGTAAAAATCCTTTTTGCTCTGCGTATTCATCTCTTCCCACTTCCAAGCCCTTCCCCCAACCTATACAGCAACCACTGATCTTTTTATTCGTGTTTTTATTGTTTGCATAGCTTTGTCTCTTCCACAATGTCATATAGTTGGGATTATACAGTACATCGTCTTTTCAGATTGGCTTTTTTCACTTAGTAATACCCATTTAAGGATCCTCTATGTCTTTTCACAGCTTTATCACTCATTTACTTGTAGTGCTGGAGCGGGATAATATTCCATTGTGTGGAGGTACCAGAGTTTAGTTATCCCTTCACTTACTGAAGAACGTCTTGGTTGCTTCGAAGTTTTGGCAATTATGATAAAGCTGCTCTCAACATCCATAGCAGGTTTTTGTGTGGACACAGGTTTTTAGCTCCTTTGGGTAAATACCAAGGAGAACAATTTCTGGATCACACAGTAAGAGTATGTTTAGTTTTGTACGGAATCCCCAAACTGCCTTCCAAAGTGGCTATTTTGCATGCCCACCAACAATGAGTGAGAGCTTCTATTGCTCCACATCCTTGCCAGCATTTGCAGTTTTCGGTGTTTCGGGTTTTGGCCATTCTAATAAGATGTGTAGTGGTAACTCGTTGTTTTGATTTTCATTTCCCTGATGACATATGATGTGGAGTATCTTTTCATATGTGTAGTTGTCATTTTACATCTTCCTTGGTGAGGTGTCTGTTAAATGATCACATACCATTTTTTAATTGGGTTTTTTTATCATTGAGTTTTAAGAGTTCTTTGTTTATTTTCGATAAGTCCTTTATCAGATGTGTCATTTGAGAATACTTTCTCCCAGTCTGTGGCTTGTCTTTCTTTCTTTTGATACTGTATTTCCCAGAGCAGAAACTTAATGAAGTTCTGCTTATGAATTATTTCTTTCATGGATCGTGTCTTTGGTGTTATATCTATAAAGTTATCAGCATATTCGAAGTCATGTGAGGTTTCTCCTGTGTTACCTTCTAGGAGTTTTATAGTTTTATGGGCTACTTTTAGGCCTATGATCGATTTTGAATTATTTTTGTGAAGAATGTAGGACTATGCTGGTGGTGGCTTCTTCTTCTTCTTCTTCTTCTTCTTCTTCTTCTTCTTCTTCTTCTTCTTCTTCTTCTTCTTCTCCTCCTCCTTCTTCTTCTTCTTTTGCATTTGGGTGTTTAGTTGTTCCAGCAACACTTGTTGAAGAGAACATATCCCTCCTGAATGAAGATGTGTTCTCTTTGTCTGGAGAGTCCCTTTATCTTTGCTTTCATGGCACTGTTGCTCACCCCTTTTATAGCACAAATCACGCCAAATTGTAATCATTTGTCCCTGCCATTTGTGTACCTGACTAAATTACTCTCTCTTGAAGGATGAAGATCATGGATTATTTTTCTTTGTAATTACATTACACCTTGCACAGAGCCCGACTCGTAACGGGAACTCACGATAAACTTGTCAAATGAGTGAACGTGAGAGAGAATATTAGAACTTTAGGTGGAATAAAGTTATTAGTCGCTTTCAAGAGTTAAGATAAAGTTTATGGAGAAGAGGAAATCAAGTGTGTCTTCAAATAAAAATTTTGGGGTATTTTTGCTTCTAGGAATTTGTTTTAATAAAACACTTAGAGATATTAACAGAGATACAAGAACAAGGATATTCATGACATCATTATGAATCATAGCAAAGGATAATTTAGCAAAACAAGCCAAAATATCCTTCAGTCGAATGTAAATAAATAATGATCTAACCATAGAACTGAGTAGGGTTCAGCTATTTAACACCGTTTGGCTGTTTAACAGTGCAATAAGACACAGTCAGCCTGAACCACTCATCCTCAAGTGGGCCGATGGCACAACAAAAAATAAAACATGGGAATATAAAATTGAGGTATTTTCCACCCTTGGTTCTGGGATTACCTGACCCAGCGGATCTAGCCCACACAAGCTGCTGAGACTACAAAGCCATGGACGCTCCCCCCTGAAGAGCTAGGAAAATTTTAGAGAGCCCCAGTATCATGGACCCTTAATCCCATGTGTTCTTTGCACTAAAGCAAGATGAAAATAGCCCATGACTCTTACCTGGAACAGACTTTGTTTTTGGCCTAACTCAAATGAAATAAGATAAAATTTTATGTATTGATGTAAAGATGTCCAGTGGACTTTTCCTGTTGTTTACCCAAACATCACTTCCTTTGTGGTTCAAGTGGAACCGACCCTCTCTCCTTACCCTAAAATTGCCAATCAGAATTCTCCATCCTCTTGATTATAAATACAGGGATATATGAGGACAAGATCCTCAAGCTGAATTCTTCTAGGGGATGTTCTCCAAGAGCTATAAGGAAAGATACTCCCTCCCCACCGAGAGGAAGAAAGATATTTTTAAAAAGGGAAGGGATGAGACAAACAGAAAAACAGAAACAAAAACAAAAACAATTAAGAGACAGAGAAAAGATGTAATAATAGAGTGAGAATTTTGACAACTGCATTTGAATCTCCAGAACCAGATGTTTTTGTAGTTAACTAGCTCTACTCCTGGACTTTTTAGAGGTAGAGAGCTGAATAATTTTTCCAGGGTGAGCAGAAAAAGCCTTTTGTGGTTAGAGGAAATTACAGTTGTCTGATTTGTGCTGGATTTCTGTCATTTGGAACCGAAAAAGTCCTGATTGATAGAGATAGTTATGATATCCTGTTGAGTAAGAACAGATTTTATAACAATATGTATAAAATTCTGTGTGTATGCCTGTGTTATATATTGCACTGTGTGTATCATATAAAAATATGCACACACACACATACAGTTACATCTATATTTGGGGGGAGAAAGAGGAAAGATGAGAAATGTTATTCTGAACTTTTACTGATAATTATCCTTGAGCTGCTATCTCTAGCAATACTTGCTCTCTCTATTTTGTACTGATCATACATATTACTGGAAACAAAAGGCAAAGTCAGGAAAAAAAAAGAGACTTAGAAAGAGCCATTGTTAAGAGCAGAGGGAGGATTGGAACCATTGGAAGGGCAGCATGAGACAAAGTTTGGAGTCTGGACTAGATCATGTATATGCAGCAGGCAAGGCGAGAGATACACCTGGCTACAGCACCTTGTGTGGGGAGAAACGGGCTAGGGAAAGACTGCGCATGTGGGGGCAATACGGATTCAGGTAACACGTCTTATTCAGGAGCGTCTAGTGCCTCACACCCTTGAACTCAAACCTTTGTGACATCCTGCTGTCTTACATTGCCCTTACACACACACACACACTGCTAGATTGGAGTCAGTTGACAGAGCAGGTGCTGGGTGGACTCAGACATCATTAAAGCGAATTGGGGCTATGTTACTACTTAATGGACGGTCAAGTTTATGGAATAGACCCCTGTTTGATTCTGAAGGGTAAATACGGCATCCAAAGATCTTTTGTTGATGATATCAGGATGTTGGTCTTTTATATGCCTGAGAGGAGTAGTAAGTAAAAAATAAGAATTAAAATAATAACAGAAATTACAGAAGTAATTGACGAATAATATGCACCAAAGTGTACATAGCGCTTTGTATAATAAAAATCTGTGAATAGATATGATTCTTAGCACGTTTTATAGATATATGCCTTTCAATATAAGAATAGTTAAGAACTTGACTCTTGGACTCAGGACACATGAGTTTGGATCTTGGTGCTGCCTCTTAGAAACTGCATTGGAAAAAGTGTTAAATTCACTGCACCTCAGATTTCTTCTCTCTAAGATAAAGTGGGGGAATGATAGCAGTCAGTATACCTACCTGTTAGGGTATTTGTGAGGAATGAATGAATATTCATTTAAAAAGTTAGAATTGTGTTGGCACATAGTGATTGCTCAATAAGAAAAAAGTATTCATGTTATTATGGATAGGGAAATTGAAGATTTGAGAGATTAAATACTGGTCCAAGGACACAGAGTCATAATGAGTGGGGCAAGGCTGGCCTTAGCCCTTTGGTGGTCTGATTCCAGGCTGAGAATAAGAGGGAGATTGGGGTTAGGGAAAGAAAAAAATCTAGAAGGAGGAGGCAGGTGTTTAGAAGTTTTAGGACTATCGGAGAAAAAGAGAAAAGAAAAACTAAGAAAAAGATGATCTTGGAGAAGAGATTTGTCTAATGAAGTGTGTTGTACTGTAAACATCCCATTTTCCTCTACACTATAGGTGACAAGTTATGCTTTGTTTACTAATGCTCTCCACGAATGGGATTTTGTGAGGAGGGGTGGGGAGGGAAGTAAGGAAGAGGGTGAGGGAAGTTCATAAACCCTATATGTTGTATGTACATAACCGAAGAAAATAGATCTAGCATGTTGAATCCTGGAAGGCTGGTTTCTCCCTGTACCACCAAACAAACAGTTACGAACCTCTGAAGGGCCTTGATAATGTCTAGTGGGGCCTTGTTGATAAGATTTATCGTCAAGTGTTTGATGGAAATGGAAGGTGGATAATGAAATAAGGCACCTGAGAAAATGGGGTATGTGAAATCGAGAAGGCAAAGGGGGGGAAGGAGACCTGTAAAGAAAACAGGAATCTGTTGTTGCTCTGAGAAAATTATAAAAGGCAAACACAACCTAAGAAATATATTTAAAAGATTAAAGTACGTATATAAAAGATTAAAATGTGTTCAGTTCTCTCCTCCTGCTGAGCACCTCTTGAATCGTGGAGCTTCTGGGGATTATGCTTGTCACTTGGGACTGATTTTGTAGAATACTTATACATCTGCTCTTTTATCTTTCATTTTCTCACTAAGAAGCAAGTTGAATACAGCTGTCTTATAGATGCATCTAAGAGAACATCCTACTCAGAAATTATCTGACTTCAGATGTTTTCATAGCTGTATATAAGGAAAATTCATGTACATATTTAATTGGGTTCCATTTGTGTGTGTTCCATTATATTGTCTAAAATATATTTAACATTGTCTTTTTAAATTAAAGATGTGTACATCCATAAAGCCAATACTTTTTAGGAAATTTATTTTTAAAAAAGGTGGGTGGGGGAATGCCTGGGTGGCTCAGTTGGTTAAGCGTCTGCCTTTGGCTCAGGTCATGATCCCAGGGTCCTGGGATCAGTCCCGCACTGGGGTCCCTGCTCACTGGGGAGTCTGCTTCTCCCTCTACCTCTGCCTGATCTTCCTGCCATTCCCCCTGCTTGTGCTCTCTCTCTGACAAATAAATAGATAAGATCTTAAAAAAAAATCTTAAAAATCTAAAAAGAAAAAAGGCAAGGAGGATTAAATGGTTAAAAAAGAATGCTTTTAGGATTCCTAAATCAAAGTCTCTGGACCTGCCATTATCTGTAACTGCGTTTATGCTTTCCTTTATGGTGCCTCTGCATTGGAAAGCAATATTTTCAAAAATTGCAAATGCTTGACAGAGCATTTCAAATGCCAGACATTTCAAAATGTTTATGTGTTTATACATTTGTGAATTCTAGTTTTAGTCCTTCTTAGGTAAGCAGTTCTTCCTTTGGTAACAAGGAGACATTCAGGAGACTGCTTTCAAGGAATTTCTTATCCTGACATGAATCTTAAGAGTTTAGCAGATACGACTGGTGTTTTTGACATTGGACTAAAGTGTTTTTTATTAATGGATTTAAGGCAGCCATCTGTAAAAAGAAAGAGATCCTGGGGCAGGACAGAGATTAGAGAAACTACTATTCTTGTGGAACCTGGACCTCGGAATCTGTCATCTTTGTTTGACAGGGTCTTAAAGTGGTACTGGGTCAAAATAGGCAGACAAGAGGGGAGGCTTTAAGTGGAAAAAGTTGCCTTGGCTAACATTTGTTGAACACTGTTATTAAGAATCATCTCTAATGCTGTGTGCTCCTCATTCACCATGACTTAATGTAGTTGCCACTGCCCTGCAGACCCCAGCCTGATTTGCAATGATTCTTTGGTGTTGTATAATTGCTGGGCTTCCAAAGTCTCCAAGAAATGAGTCACAATAATCTTTTAGCCTGAACACCTTTGCATTCTTTATTTCTACACCATGGTGGTTTTGAATAGCAGGAAGCTGAAAAGCAACTTCAAAACTATAGCTCATCAAAACTCTGCTCAGAAAGCAGATTATTTATCCTGTTTAAACTTGTGTGCTGTGAGCATCTCTGTCCCCCAGCTGGGAGATGTCCTGCCTTGAAGTGGGTTGAGTTCTCAGAGACTGTTATAAAAGTCATGCTTTACTCTGCCTTCCCTCATATAAATAACTTATTCTTGCGCATCTCCTCCTTATCATAAAGGAATTATGGAAATGGTAGAATAGAGACACTACCCACTTGGAGATTTTTACAAGGCTGAGTAGTTATGATTTTAAGGGTCACACATAGATTTTGAAATGAATTATTGCATGTATTTGCTAACTCTCCTATCTGATTTATCTAGCTTGTATACACTCACCGTAGGGCAGATACTAGACTAAGCACCACATAAACAGTTGTAAACAACAAAGACGTGTTCTGTGTCTTCATGCATTAAGATAAATAAGCAGTGGTGGTAAAAGCGTTTAAAAAAAAAAAAAGCATCTACTGATTCCCACCTTGGTCTGTTTAAGATACTAGTGTGCTAGTTCTCCAAATTTCCAAAGATTTCAAAATCGGCTCCTGTGAGCAGGTGCAGGCTGGCTCTGAAAAAGGAAAGATCTCAATGTGAAGATGGGTAATTCAGGAAGTAGAGGCAGAGCATCACAGGACTTCATTCCCAGGAGTCCCTGAGAAGTCCCAGACAATAAGGACACACAACTGTCCTTGTTCTTCCTTCACTTTTTCTTTTGGCTATGGAAACCAGAAGAAATCCTGCTTTTTGATGCATTTCATCCATATCCTCACCACACCTGGGTGGAAAGCAGGTGAATCTTAACCTACCCTTCATATGTAGCCCCCACCTCCATTTCCACTTCCCCCTTCTACCAAACAGCACTAGACATAAGGCAGCCCTGCTCTAAAATTTGTAATTTTCAGAAGTTTTCTTAAAAACAAGCAAAAATACAAAAATTCAAAGCCAAAGCATTTAACTACCTATACATTATCTACTAAGTGGTAAGTTACACTAAGGGTATTTAATTTTTTCCTAAGTACAGCTTAATATCGTTTTAAACTATTGTTTGTAAATTCTGAAGCCAAACAATGGCATCTTTAAATCAGTCATTAAAAGAACAAGGGCTCCTCTGTTTGCTATTTCTCATTCCAGTATGGATGAGCAAATACATGTTGATTATGAGCCATGGCATAGGAGTAGCTTGGATATCTAGAATTAAAATGGTGTTTGATAAAATTGGGTTCTCCTTGACGCCTTAGTTTGAGGCTAAGCATTGGTGTCTCATTAATGAGTTTGGGACCTGGGGTGTATATACCTCCAGCTCTACCTCAACTCTTCTATGTCCCTTCTAATGTGAGTGTTCATAGATGCTTTTGCCTAAATGGTTATGACACCATATGATCTGGATTTTTTCTCTTCCTTTATATAGGTTTTTTTAACTTTTTTTTCCTGCATGCATAGAATCATTTTACTTGTAATATGTTACCTGATTAGGAGAACCTATCTGTTCAGTAAGGCTACCTTCAGTTAGCCCCAACTGGCACAGTGACTTCCTGCATTGAACTTCTGCAGCAGCACTTAGTTCTATCTCCCTAAAAGCATAATTGAAAATGCTTATCATTTTGCCAGATAGCCACTTGGTCATTTAATACCTGCCACTCGTTTTATGAAACTACTTGTTTTTACACACATGCATTCCTCATCCTGATGCCCATTCAGAGTTTCATCATTTAGTAATTACAGCACTCAGTTCACTGCCAATAACTGCTCACTAACCACTCTCCCATAAACCCACTCACTGATCCACATGGTTGGACTGTAGGGTGTGTCTGTCTTGTTCACTGGTTTTCCCACATGCCTAAAATCGTAAACAGGACAGAACACTAAATTCCTACTTGTTAGCACCTAATTCTCTATTGTAGGGAATATTTTTCTCTTATTTTATGAATGAGGAAATCAGTGAACACAAGGGTTAGTAAAATCCAAGTCCACATAGCTAGCTAAGAGGCAGAGTCAGAATTCAAATCCAGATCTGTCTGCCTCCATGTGATGGAAAGAAATAGCTAAGGTAAAGAAAAAGGCACAATTTGCATCACATTATAGGTGATTAATAAACTTCTTTTGTTCAAACTGGAATATATATAGGACTTCACTTTGATACTCATTTCATTCTGGTTGCTGTTCAGCTCTCTATCCAGTCACTTGAACACGTGTCTGGGATCAAGTTGGAGCTAAAAAGAGATTTGTTGAATGATAGATGCCTCCTTGTTTCTATAGCATGTTGCTCAAAGTAGTTGCTAAGTACAGTAGATATGTGTGTGTGTGCAGGTGCTTTTTAGGTTCATGAGTCACACTTCTTGAGTTTAAATAATCTGACTTTCATGAGATGTAATTTGTTTTCATCCTTGTTTATTGACATATTTGTTTATTGTCCATATAGGAACATGCTGGAAAAGGACTGCTGTGGGCAGTTCCAGGGGCAATACTGGATAAAGGATAAGCTGTGATTGAATGGCTTTCCAAATCCTTCAGGGAATTACAATCCTGCGTTTAGCTTCTAAACGGGGGTGTGTTATAAGAGATTTGCATCAGTAAATCAGCAGCAGACAGCCAGTTTTTCTGCCTTCCAAACTAATGTCCTGACCATTATTGCCTTATGTTCTTATTTCTGTTTTTTAAGTGATGAACTATCTATTACTTTTTTGCCAGTTTTGGAATACTGCAGCCAATGAATAGAGATGCAGCTTTTACGTGGTAGGAAGGACACAAGTTAGCCCAGCTCAGGACTTGAGATGAGTTTTTAAAATCAGATTTTAAAATTCATGGATCTCTGTCCTGGTCTCCTGTCTTCCTGCTCCGTGCTTTCATCCCTCAGGGACTAGAAATCCCTGGCTGAATGTTGGATGCGCAAGGCACTGCCCCTTGAACTCCTCGGGGCATTTCCTTCTTCCCTTTCCACCATCAAAACTCCAACCACATTGTCTCAAGTCTTGCTCTTTGCCAATAAAATAATAAACCCAGATTAGGTCTAATTTAAGCAAAGCGTTAGCGGCTTGTTATAGCTACGTGTTTGCCACAGGATGGTTTTCAAAATAATTTTTAAACTGCACCACAATGACTTAAGCATTTTTAATAGATAGGACTTTATTTTAATGTGTTTAAAAAAAAAAAAAAACATAACCAGCACACTAAGCTTGTTATTTTTTTAAGTTAATATTATTTCAGCAAAGGCTTTTTTTTTTCTACGAAAGAGTGCAATCTAAAGAAAACATATTAAATAAGTGGTCTGTGGCTATGACCAAAAATAGAGATATATGATTAAAGTTTGAGAAACAATGCCAGATTGTATCTTGTCTAATCAGTTCTCAGATGACAGTCATTATTCATCGAGAACCTAGGAAGTCTGGTACTCTTGCTAGTTATTGTACACACTTCAGCCACCATCTTCTCAGTTTCCAGAAAAATAAATAGGCCTTATTATTACCATTTTATAAATACAGATGCTGCATCCTTAATTAAGGTTTTGGGCACAGTGACATGAGATAAGAAGCAGAAGTGGGTCTTCATCTCTGGTGCTCCAACTATAAATCATGCTGTCTTCACAAAATTAAAGAAATATGAATGTCTTCACTGACCTCAGTTTCCCAAACACGGGCCATTACTGTGTGTTAGTTTTTCATAGTCTCCAAAAAGGAAAGATTAGTAGGGGAAAAGAAAACGTTGTACACCTTCACTAATGTCCATTTTTAACATAAATTCAAATGACTGCCCTGTTAGTTTAGCTATGGGGTTTCTAACGTGCTTGGAGGCTTTGCTTTAAGAGATTCAACTGAACATAAAAAAAAAAAAAGTATTACTAAAATAAATAAATAAGAGATTCAACTTTTTTCGGTCAAGGCCTACAAGGGAGCTTAGTTGACAGGGGCAGGTGTCCCTGGAACTGGGAGGATTTTGAGATTGCCTGATCCGGAAGTTCTCAGCCTGGTGTCCAGAGAGTTCTAAGGGGGCTCACACATGAGCCCAGAGGATCTGTGAACTCTCTGAAATTATATGCATGGTTGTACAAATATGTAAGTATGTGTATTTTTCTCAGGATACTGCCTATTACCAAGAAAGGTTAAAAACCACGGGTTTTGTCTTGACCTGCCCTTCTAGAGCTTAGGAAACTAACCTACCAACACTGGCGAAGCCTGTACAAGTACAAATAGCCAGGACCATAATCTTAAATGACACTCATGGGGACCTCAGAGAGTTCATCTTTCCCTCCATCTCTTTACAAATATCCAGCAAGAGTAACTCTGGAACTGGAAAGAACTAAGCTCATGGCAAAATAGGCATTAATATTCTTATGATATATTTTCAATGCCAACTTTCCAAAAATTTCCAACATGACCTGATTTATTTTTGCTCAGTAGATATTTGTAGCCCATATTAAAGGTCATCATCTGCTTTATGATGTTAGCAAAATTTGTTGTTTGATAATCTGTTTTCTGCTTGCTGGGTCTCAAGAGATTCTTGTCTTATTGATAGAGCTTTTAAGGAGAGGGAAAGAGAAACAGTGGACTGCTGGGTCATGAAAAATAATTTTCTGCAAATGTAAAGAACACAAGTCTGCTCTCTTCTGCCGGAGCCAATATGCTTCTCCTCAGGTCAAATCCACCTTGGTGTGAAGGTTATAGGAGATTGTATCCTCTGCCTTCTTAGAGAATGTAATTAAAGATAAACACTGAATAACTTAGAATAGTGTGCTTTGGAGCATTATATGAGTTTTCCTAATTTCCACGTATGGTCAAGGACACTAATGATGATACTAACCATTTATTCAGTGCCAAAAAAATATGATACCCTGATCAGTAGGTTTGCCATTTCAAGTTAAATATTCAAGTGAAACAGTAGCCTTTGACCAGGGTAATGTTCTGGGCCACTCCTGTGGTTCAGAGATATTTTTTACCCTGTTCTATATTTTGACTTGACATTTTTATTTTGCATTTGCAAAATAGCAAGTGAATTCAACCTGCCCTGTTATAATTGGACTTTTCTTTGTTGAGCTTCCCATTCTTTTTAGGCATCTGTTATACCTTTCATCTGTTATGAATCCAGAGCCAAAAGGAGGGAATATCATAATATTTTAGGTACATTTATTACTGACATGTCCTAAAAATATCTTGGACAAACTAGGCTGATTGGTTTATCCACCTTTGTACCCCTGGCAACCACACACAGAAAAGTGCTAATACAAAAGCCTGCAGGATGGAGGGTAGAGGTGACCTATGTGCTCAGGTATGCAGCTTATCTCTCCGTTTTTGATTTCTACTCTGTTCTGAACTTGACCTAGCAATTCCTCACTATCTTGTGAATTCTTTGTTACTTTTTAAGGTTCTGCTTTGCACAATGTTTTCGTGGGAAAGATTGATCTCAATAACTAGAAATAGTTCAGCATTTTTAAAGACTGTTTCCACTAGGCTTGTAAGATTACCAATCTTTTAAATCACTCCTAAACACATGTTGGAAATCATCAAGTGCCCCATTATTATTATTATATAAACTCTTTTGTTTTAAGAGCTCTGTAAGGAGGGGTGGGGGTGCTCCTGGCTGCCTTAATCGGAAGAGCATGCCACTCTTGATCTTGGGGTTTTGAGTTCAAGCCCCATGTTGGGTGTAAAGGTTACTAAAAAAAATGATAATAAATTTAAAAAGAACTTTAAAAAAAAGAGCTCTGTAAAGGAGAATATGGAATTCATGATAGCAAAAAATGCATTGATATTACTGATTTTTTAAACACTCTACAAAGTTAATTTCCTCAAACTCCCTTACAATAAAATGCTATTTGATTTTATTTTGCATTTAAAATTTGATCTTTTAGTCTAAAAATCTTTGTTCTCACAATTACAGTAAATTCTTCAGTGGTTTTTGCTTTTTTAAGGAAATTTAGCTTTTTTTAAGATTTCATTTATTTCTTTGAGAGAGAGAGAGAGAGCTAGTGAGAGAGAGCACAAGCAGGGAGGAGAGGGAGAGGGAGAAGCAGGCTCCCCGCTGAGCAGGGAGCCTGATGTGGGGCTCCATCCCAGGACCCCGGGACCATGATCTGAGCTGAAGGCAGACGCTTAATCAACTGAGCCACCCAGGCACCCTGCTTCTGTTTTTTAATTTCCAACTGATCACTGCCAGAGTGCAGAATAACTTGAGGCTGGATTTAAGCAGAGTTTATGTGTTAGGTTTTCAGAGGTGGCTGACATGAGATGACAGTGCTCTCATCTCTTCAGCATATGAGCTCTGAGGTGATCATTTGTTCCTAATGATGCCCCTGAGACCTGTTATAGAACAAAAATTCAACCAAGTATATTCTAAAGTTCTTAATTGGCTTTATTAATCTGTTTATGAATCAGGTAGCATCCCCTCTAGCAAGCAGAGGGCAGCTTCAGAGGGCTACAGAAAAGGAAAGGTTTTTAAAGGTAGAGAAGGAGCAGAAAAAAGGAAATTATTAGCAAAGAATCCATTGTTTTAGGCAAGGTCACCCTCCTAAGGGGAATGAAAGGGACCTATGAGTAAATTGCTTAGTGCTGACCAAGAAATTCCCATGTTGACTGGTTAAAGGTTAATTCCTGGTGGGAGGGGAGACGGGGGTAAAACAAGTTAAGTTAGGTAATAAGTCTTCGTTTACTGACTTGGGACCTTAACCTAAGTGATGCCACCTTGGGCCTGTGATTTTCTTTTTAACAGACCTCATGGAATTCTGTCTGAACCACCAATGATCAAATACGTTCAGTTTAATATCTCTGATAAGCTTATTTTACCATATTTCATTTTTTAAAAAAAATGATATTGTAGGCACAAGTGTAATTGACCGTAGGGGATATGCAGTTTAGTGACCATGATTAAAATTGAAGTTTTATTGTTTAAAGGCCTTTGATTATAATAACTATACTGTGTGCCATTTATATGTCATAGAGTGTTTCATGCATTTAATTCTTAAAATAGGCATGCATAGTTGTTATTGTCCCCATTACACAGGTGAGGAAACTGAGGCTTAAGTTATAAGTAAGATTTTTTTTTTAAGATTTTATTCATTTATTTGACAGAGAGAGAGAGACAGCGAGAGAGGGAACACTAGCAGGGGGAGTGGGAGAGGGAGAAGCAGGCTTCCTACGGAGCAGGGAGCCCGATGCTGGGCTTGATCCCAGGACTCTGGGATCATGACCTGAGCCGAAGGCAGACGCTTAACAACTGAGCCACCCAGGTGCTCCTATAAGTAAAATTTTAACTGCTAAACAAATATATAATCCCAGATTGTTGATTGCAAAGGTCAAGAGCAATGCTGATCTTTTGAATTATCATTAAAAATATTTCAGGCATATTGAAAACTGTATTATTGGACCATATTTACCTGTAACAAGCTATGTCCAACACTGGGCTTTACTGGATCTGAATTGCTTGCCATATCTATTTCCAAGTAATTATTACAGACAAAATTGAAAACTTCCATGTAATTCTCCCTGATCATTTTCCTCAATTTGTCTCAATGTAACCATTCTTCTGATTTTGGTGATTAGCTTTCTTATGAATATTTTTGTACTTTTACCACCTATGATCAACCGATCTATCTATCTATCTATCATCTATCTATCTCCTTGAACAATATTGAGTATTGTTTTTCAGGGTTTTAAACTCTGAAGAAATATATAATATATTTTATGCTGCTTTTTTGCAAGTTCAACAGCTCCTCTTTAAGAGATAGTTGAGCAGACACATCATATTCCATCCTGTGACTACACAACAAATGGCATCAATGTATCACCACAGTTTATTCACTTACTGGTTGATGAGAAGTTTTCTGTGTTTCCAATCTTGTTCTGTTCCAAATAATGCAATAACGTTTCTTCTTTTGTTAAATGCCTATTAATGGCATCACTGCTTTTCTGTTGGATTATTTGTTTTTTCTTACTGATTTAAAGGAGTTATTTATATATCCTGGAGACTAATCCTTTCTTGGTTATAGTCATGAAAAATATCTTCTAATGAAAGCTTACCTTATCACATTCTTTATGATCTTTTAATGTACAAAGGTTTTATCTGAAGGTAGACCTATTAATCATAGCTTTACCTTATTACGGTTCTAGGGGCTTTTTTTCATGCAAAAACAAACACATAAACAAAACTACTTTTCTACTAAAATAATCAAAATATTCTATAGTTTATTCTGAAAGTTTTAAAATTGTGCTTTTCACATTTGTCTTTAAACTTTTTTATGTTTTTCTTTTTTGTATATGGTATCGTTCCAAGGAAATAACTGACTTTTTTAGTGCCACTAAATGACTCATCTACCCCATCCAGGAAAGGTAATATTCCATCTCAGTTCTCTATATGTAGGTTTTTTTCTGGGATCTCTATTTTGTTTCTTATATTGCCTATTCCAGCATGAACACCCTGCTGCCTTAATTACTATAGAATTGTAACAAATATTGGCATTTTAAAGACATGCCCACTTACCTCATTGTTTTTCAAGATTTTCCTATCAAAGACACTTTAATCTTCCATATAATATAAAGATTAGCTTGTTAGGTGCATACATGTACACAAAACCATGTTGAGACCTTCAGTTAAATGAGACCAACTTTATAGCGAATGTGAAATAATGGGCATTTTCACAATACTCAGTCTTGCTGTGATGAACAAACATTTTAACATGTAGTCTAGGCAAATTTATGCATCCTTTTTTTTGAGTCCTGTTTAAGAAATATTCACCTACTGTGAGTTCTTATGTCAGCTTTTAGAAGATATATGTATTCTTGTGTATTTTAATATCAATAATCCATCTGTAATTGACTTTTAGAGCTTTACTGAAATAAAATTCACATACCATACATTCGTTGCCCATTTAAAGTGTACAATTCAATGATTTTAGTATACTTGTAGGTTTGTGCAACCATCACTGTAATATCCATTTTAAAATATTTTTTAAAGAAGAAAACCTGTACCCCCAAAAAACCCTGTACGCACTAGCAGTTACTTTCCATTTACTCACTCCTCCAACCCTAGGAAATTATTAATCTATATCCTGTATTTATTTGTCTATTATAGAATTTCATATAAATGGAATCATATAATGTATGGTCTTTCATGACTAGCTTCCTTTACTTTGTATATTATCAAGGTTCATCTATGTTGTAGCATGTGTCAATATTTAATTCATTTTTAATGCCAAATTATATTCCATTATATGGATATTACACACATTTGTATGTGGATATTACATCACATTTTATTTGTTTATTAGGTAGACATTGCATTGCTTTTTCTTTTTTACTATTATGAATAATGCTGCTATGAATATTTATGTACCAGTTTTTGTGTGGATGTATTCTCTCGGGTATATACCTGGGAGTAAAATTGATGATTTGGTAACTCAATGTTTAACGTAATGAGTAATTGCTGAACTGTTTTCCAAAGCTTGCTCATTATTTTACATCTCCACCAGAATGGACAAAGGTTCCCATTTCTGGTTTAATGTTTGTTGTTTTGATTATAACCATCATAATAGGTGAAAAGTGGTGTTTCACTATGGTTTTGATTTACATTTCCCTAATACTTTCATTAGGAAATATGCCTGTTGGCCATTTGTATGTCTTCTTTGGAGAAATCTATATCTCCTTTATCCATTTTTTGCTGGGTTATTTGTGTTTTTATCGTTACTTATATATTGTGAATATAAGTCCCTTATCAGACATATTTTTTAAGAATATTATTCCCATTCTGTGGTCTGCCTTTTCTGCCGGAGTCCAGCTCCATCAGGGAAAGGGTCCTTGAAGGAAAGGACGGCGTCAGCGAGTGAGGAGACAGGGACACAGGATCAGGTTGCAAGCATCTCCTACTGATAGCCTCGGAGGGACTTTATTTATACATTAGAATATTTCCTTGTTTTTTCCATTCTTTCATAACATGTGATTTTATTTTTTACATCTTATTACAAATCATCTTAAATCATTTTGGATTTAAAAACAAAGGTACTAGACAGAGTGTGACCATGCGAGACGAAGCGTAACCTATCTGCTATTGTGTGCTAATGCGGATAAAGTTATATTTTTACTCTTGCTGAAAGATTATCTAAAGTTTATTCTTGCTCCCAAGGCAACTTACAGTGTGTGCACCCTATCCTATCAGAGTAACATAGGGAGGTCCCTGTACTGTGGGAATGACATGAGATTTTTCTTTCCTAGAACTCTGATGTTTCAGAGGTGCCCAAGGAATCTCATCAATAGGGACTTTTACTGGGCCTGGATCCAACAGCTCCCTTAAGTGAAACTTATTAAAGAACTCCGCGTTGCTCATGTTAGATGAATTACGGATTGGAGGACACTAGGTATTTTTACTTCTTGGCCCATCATCAGCCTTTTTGGAATCAGTTTCATTGTGATTGCTTACATAGGCATAACTAAATTTATAAATCATTTTATCATGAAACCCCAGAAAAAAATCCCATGATTATAAAGATTGCCACAAATAAAATGAAAGGAAGTAGCAGGAGCCAGCTGTGGAGTCTCCTGATTTTCAGGATTGTCCTCCATACTTGGACTTTGTCAAACAGCATGAGTAGCTTGGCTCGCGCCACTTTTCACTTTCTTTTTTTTTTTTTAAGATGTATTTATTTATTTGAGAGAGAGAGAGAGAGAGAGAGAGAACACGAGCTCACGAGAGGGGTAGGGGCAGGGGGAGAGAGAGAGAGGGAGAGAAGCAGATTCCTTGCTAGATTCCTTGCTGAGTATGGAGCCCCACACTGGGATCCATCTCATGATCCTGAGATCAAGACCTGAGCCCAAATCAAGAGTTGCCTGCTCAACCGACTGAGCCACCCAGGTGCCCCCCTGCCCCCCCCCCACCTTTTCACTTTCTTAATGGCATATTTTTTTGGAGCACAAAAATGTTTAATTTTGATATAGTCCTATTTCTCTGTTGGTGTTGTATTTAAGAAATCATTACCTAACTCAAGGCCTCACATATTTATTCATATGTTTTAGTCTAATAATTGAATAATTTTCTTCATTACGTTAAGGTCTAATGGTCCATTTTGAACTAATTTTTTTGTATGGTTTAAAATAGGCATCCAACCTCTTTTGCAAATGGATATAAAATTGCCCTAGCACCATTTGTTTAAAAGGCCATTTTCCCCATTGAATTGCCTTGGTACTTGTTGAAAGTCAATTGACCATAATTTTATGGGTTTATTTCTGAACTAGAATTGATGTTTGAATATAGTATAAAGTATGAATAACTTTTTCACATGGATATCTAATTCATCTGAATCAGCATTATTTACTAAAAAAAAACTGTATCTTCACTTTCTTTCCTAGCTTTACTGAATTTTATTTCTTTAGCTTATTATTTAGAAGTTTTATTTTTAAATTTATCAGTGTTTGTTTCCATTATTTTTTTTTATTATTGATTTCTACATCTTCACCCAGAGCAGCCACACTATTAACTTGCCAACATGTGTTATGGTTTTCTACATATTTTTTTCTACCTGGAAACTAGAGTTATACATACTTTCCTCCTAATTCCTCTAGAATTTCAATAAATGTATGTTTTATTTTATCTATCATTTCTAGGTATTGTATGACATCAGGGTTTTAAAAATATGTTTTTTGCCATATTACTGGAATCACAACCCTGATTTTCTATTTTTATGCCCTACTTCTGAAACTTGGTGCTAGATTTTTACTAGGAGTACATTACATCTCTGCATTTTCCCCTTTACACTTTATTTCAATGGTCAAAAAGAGTGCCACATTCTAAAATATGTGCTTTGTATTCTAGTCCACTTATGAAATTTGATAAGATTGAGCTAGATCAGACTGCTTTTCATTTTGAAATAAGAGAAGCCCTGTCTCCTATTTTCTTCTTCATGATGTCAAAGGTGCCTACTCAGGTTGAAGTAAAACAGATCTCAATTGTCATTTATAATTTTTTTCTGAAAAGCCCTTTGAAGCACTTTAAGGAGTGAATTCAGCTGCCCGATATTTATGTATCATTATGTAGAGAAAAAAAAAAAAAAACCCTAGCCAGAGTTAGTTGAAAAACCGTTAGAGGTCTTAGAAAACAGCTTCTTGGAGAATTATTTAGGGAAAAGAGAAGCGCCGTGGGATGTCAGAGCTACAAAGGCCCTTTATTTGTCATATCACCCACTCTGATTCGTGGTAGGGATTATGAGAAAAAAACGCCAATTGTCTAAGCCACGAAAATAGGGAATAGAACTATGAGTAAACCCAGATTCTTTTATTTCCTTCTTTTTTCCTTTTTTATATCCTCTGCTGTGACAATTTCCAAACCGATACGTCATGCCCCCATTACCCTCTGGAGGAGTTTGGTGAGTGACATTGTAGCCTTCTTTCCCTAGTACAGTATTTCATGATTTCTTTTTAAAGTCAACTTTTAATCTTTTAAATAAGTTCTTTAATTTTGATCTAATTTATAAATCTTACTTTGATGGACAGACTCTAGGATGGACTAAATGATCTCTCCCTCCAGGGATTCATACTCTTGCATAATCCTCTTCCCTAGGACTTGTTTCCAAACACTAGAAGCAATCAAAGGGGATGAGATATTACCTCCTCTTTGACTATGTTACATTATATAAAACTGTCTTGCCGGCAGACTCACTCTAGAGACTCTTCTTTTTGCTTTAAGTCTCAGCCATGTTGGGAGTGCCCACATGTCAAGGAACTGTAGGAAGCTTCTAGGGGTTGCAGTTGGCCTCCAGCAAACAGCGAGCAGGAAGTCAGACACTCATTCCTTAGCCAAAAGGAAATGAATTCTGCCACGAATCTGAGTTATCTTGGAAGTGCATGCTCCCTAGTCAGGCCTTAAGATAAAAGTAAAGCTCCGCTGACTACTCCTTGGTTGCATCTTTGTGCGGCCTAAGCAAAGGACCCAGCTAAGCTACGCCTGAACTCCTGACTCATGGAAATGGAAGGTGATATATCTTCATTGTTTTAAGCTCCTAAATTTGTGGTAAGTTTTTACACAACAATAGATAACTAATACCATAAAATATGGTATTCTGATACATTAAAATGCAACCTCATCAGTGAATGTTTGGTGTACCATTAATGAAGCAAACTGACAATCCTTTGTCTAACTCAAATACACCAGCAGGTGCTTGCCAGCAGGCCAGGCGAATATAACCAACAATATGCTCTGTCTGACTGACTGAAACAGATTTGAAGTTTTGAGTAAATTATTTTTGCCCAACTCGTAAACATAATTGAATCAATTTAGTAAAAATTAAGTCAACAAGGTGCTCTACCAGCACAATTCCAAGTATTTAGTCTAACAAAAATTACAGTGACCTAATCTCATGAGTCTCTTTAAGAGGCTATGTTTTCCTAAAAAACCTTTTTTTTTAATACACAGAGGGCTTCCTCTTTAGAATTTCCTCTCTCTCCTCTATATCCCTACTTAACAATATCACATAATAATAAGAGTAATAAGAAGAAGCATGTCTGTAATATTTTACATAAATTTTACTCCTGTCATTTATTCATCATGTCATTAAACATATATTTAGAGTATCCTATGTATACATTCAATGATAGGATTTTTTTAAAGGATATTAATTTTTTAAAGATTTTATTTATTTAATTGACACAGAGAAAGAGAGCACAGGTAGGCAGAGGCAGAGGGAGAAGCAGGCTCCCTGCTGAGCAGGGAACCTGATGCGGGGCTCAATCCCAGGACCCTGGGCTCATGACCTGAGCCGAAGGCAGACACTTAACCATCTGAGCCACCCAGTGCCTTTCAATGATAGGATGTTAAAATGGACAAGAGACCATCTTTCTTGTGCACATTGCATACTTCATTTTCACTTCACAACAACTATGTGAACTGTTGATATTAATAGGAAAAGAAATTTGACTCTATCTGTAACTTGAATCTTAATGCTCTAACTGCAAATCCAATTTTTACTTTTATCCACTAAAAGGAAATGGCTTGCTTCTCCTTTTAATAATCTAAAATGAACTTTATTGATGTTTCCTCAATGCACCAAACTTATTTTTGCATCTTGTTATCATCAGAATTACATCTTGTATTCATTTTCTTTTTTTTTTTTACCATATCTGGGCCTTACAGGATACAATCTCACTTTGCCTTGTTTATTACTATATTCTCAGAGCTACAAGAGTTCCTAGCACATAGTAGATATGTAATAAATACTTTATACAAATAAATACGAATACATTGTTTATTAGAGAAAAAGGATCACACCACTAAATGGAAAGAAATAGAGCCCTCTGGCTTTATTTTAAGAACTGTCTTTGACTTCAAGACGTCTCTCTGCTCTTCAACATGTGCATTTAACTAGTATTGCTAGGAATGTGACAATAAGAGATACAAGGTAGCTGGTAAGTTATATGACATAACTTAGTCTTTAAAAAAACTTCTAAAAATACTTTATTAAAAATTCTTTTATTTTTTAGAGCAGTTTTAGGTTCACAGAAAAATTGGGCAGGACAAGATTTCCCATATACTCCCGCCCCCACACATGCACAGCCTCTCCCATTATCGACATCCTCCACCAGAGTGGGACATTTATTACAGTTGCTGAACCTGCATTAACGCATCATAATCACCCAAAGTCCATAATTTACATTAGGCATCACACTTGGCATTGTGTATTCTCTGCATTAGAATAACTGTATAATAACTTGTATCCATCATTATAGTATCATTTAGAGTAGTTTCACTGCTCTGAAAATCCTCTGTGCTCTGCTTCTTCATCCCTCCCTCTCTCCTATTCTCGGCAACCACTGAACTTTTTACTATCTCCAAAGTCTTGCCTTTTCCAGAATGTCATATAGTATTGTACAGTATATACAGTATGCAGACTTCTCAAACTGGTTTATACAGTATTGTCAGTATGCAGACGTCTCAGACTGGCTTCTTT
The DNA here is from genome assembly GCF_003265705.2 of Callorhinus ursinus. Classification (NCBI taxonomy): domain Eukaryota; kingdom Metazoa; phylum Chordata; class Mammalia; order Carnivora; family Otariidae; genus Callorhinus; species Callorhinus ursinus. The sequence goes on along the minus strand of NW_027397083.1, from coordinate 22,213,560 downwards.
CACTTGGCAATGTAGTCACCTTTGAAGCTGAAAAAGAATTAATATGGTTTACAAACAAACCACAAAACTTTGGATGCTATGAAGATACCAAGCAACAGGAAGAATGGGCATCTTTAGTGCTACCCCTTTCCAAGTGTGTCTTTTCCCCTAAAAGTCTTCCTGGGAGAGTGAAGTAGATCTAGGTCGAGATTGGAGTAAGGTCTGGAATGTCTGGAATATGCTTGTTTATTGTTTTGTTTCTGTGGTGTCTATATATATTTCTTTATATATATACTTTATATATATAATTTCTATATATAAATGATATATATATGCCATTTGGAAGCTACCATTTGGAGCAAACAGCTTTGTCCCACCTGTTACATATCCTGTGAGAAGATGAGGCTGCAGAATCCATCTGCACCTGCCTCTAGGCCAGGGTAAGGGTCAGTGAGAGAGAAGAGGCTCTGCCCTGCTTCTCCAAAACCTCATTCCTTAATCTGGGAGCTGCACAGAACCATAAAGCTTGCACACCCACTTGGTGTCAAGTAAAAGGAAGATGAAGGAAATTGCTATGAAAATCCCAGATGGGATAACTTGTTCTTTGGCTACCACAAGACCTTTCCATCTATTTTAAAGTCTGCCTCAGTTGAAACATCTGTGAAATGGGAAAAAAAGCACTTATCTCTCAGTTTTTGTGAGCATGAAATGTGTGAATATACTCAAAGTGTGTAGAAGAGTGCTTGGTTTTTGCTTAGCTTATGTTAGTATTATTATTTCTTTAGATATTACTTTGTTAGTTATTATTTTCTTAAATAGCAGTTTTCTTTACCAGATGTAATAGGAGCTAGAATACAATCTACCGTCTGATAAGAGTAACAGAGTTACAGATTTAGAGAATATTTGTATTTCTAAAGACGATGTGGACTAGAGGTGGGGTTGACTTTCCGTTAAGGAAGCAATAAGCCTGGCCAGGGTCTTCTCCGCAGTGAAAGCCACGCCTAGATAGCACTGAAGTCTGATTTTTTGGGATTCCTAAGACTCATGATTAAAGATGATTTGCATAGGAAAATTTGCAAAGTAATTACATTTCTGATATATTTTTAGTTAAGCTAGGTGCGTTAAAATATATATGTATTAATACACTTTTTATCCCTGAGGACACTTAGAAAATTAAAACAATCTTCTCCTGTAAGTACCATTTTAAAATAAAAAATTTCTATGACAGAAAAAACAGAATTTTTGTTAACTCAGCATCACTTAGTAAATTTCTACTCATGTGCAGAATTTCTCCTGAACCACAGTGCATGGTGTATTTTCTGTTAGTTTATTTGAACAAGGATTGTTTTATTGTTATAAATATGTGACTTTCTTGACAAAACTGTTTCTCATTTGTCTGAAATGAAAAAAATATTGAAACCTTTTTTTCCCCCTCTATAACAGGTAGGGTCAACAACAAGAGGTATTGTAAGGAATGATTTTAACTATGAAATAAATTATAGTTACATACCAAGGCTGTTTGGATTTTTCTCTGATTAAGGAGCATAAAGCTAGTACTTCTGAATAAAACATGCCATCAGACTACCAATATCTAGACTGTCATTTCCCAATTTCCCATAAATGATTGCTAAAAAAGGATACAGAAACACAAAAACAAGCACTGCTGCTAAAAACTAATGAAAAAGATTTTCATTATTTGAAGCTTTGGTAGGAAAAAATTAAGAAACACAAGCATGAAACACAGACACTTGGTCTTAAGAACTGAAACCAGCCCAACGGCCACCCAAATTACAGTGGAGAGTTGGGCTAGCCTGGCCCGTCATTTGTCCTCAACGTTGGGCTCTAGGGGCCACACAGCCAAGGAAACTAAGCATCCGCCACCCTTCTCAACAACAGCAGTCTTCTGAGCAAGGCAGAGTCATGCCTGCTCCTTCCACCTTGCCCCACCTGTGCCTCTCTCTCTCTAAATCCAAACAGAAACAGAAATACCCAGGAAAAGGGCATGGCAATAATTGGTTGCATTTTGAATAGCAAAATTTAGATAAAAGGACCATTGCCTGGGAATAGATATTGACAGCACTTGAAATCTATGCACCCTCTAGGCTTTCATGCCACATAGTATAGCAAAACAAGTCCATTTTGGGGTTTTTTTTTGTGTGTGTGTGCTTTTGTGTTTGTTTGTTTGTATTTGCAAAACAAGTCCATTTTTAAGCATAGACCAGGACTTAGTAATCAAGAAAATTCCATCTGTACAGAGCCATCTTCCATGAAATCTTAAAAGACACCAAAATACTGCATTAGATCCTGTACAAAACGGGCTCCATTCTGAGTAAAGATTGACTTACTGCTAAGGTTGAAAGCAAGTTTTTCCTGTGAATCAGCAATTTTTCTCCTAGGTACATACTGTTAGAAATGTATGCACGTGTGTACTGCAAGATATATACATAAATGTTTTTTATAGCTTTATTTTTAATAGTCAAGACTGGAAACAGCCCAGATAACCATTGTTAGTAGAAAGCATAAATAAGTTTTGTTGTATTTATATAATAATATAACAGTGAAAAAAATTGTACTACAAATACCTGGAAATTAGGGATGGATTTCACACCCATAATATAACAGGAAAGAAGCCAGACACAAAAGTTTATTCAGTATATATTGGCATTAACACAAAGTTTGAAAACAGAACTAAAATATAATGTTTAAGGATATGTCCCTTGGTAATAAAACGGTTAATCAATATCTTGGTTAATGTTGCCATATATGTATTAAAATAAAATATAATACTCGTAATCTTAAAATTATACAGAACCTATACAATTTTTTAAAAAATTTATTTATTTATTTTTTGGGGGGGCGGGGAGAGAAGGAGCACAGGGGGCAGAGACAGAAGGAGAGGAAGAGAGAGAAAATCTCAAGCAAACGCCCTGCTGAGCGTGGAGCCCAATGCGGGGCTTGATCTCAAGACCCTGAGATCATGACCTGAGCTGGAATGAAGACTCAGAGGCTTAACTGACTAAGCCACCCAGGCACCCCTATACAACATATTTTAAACATAATTCAGAAGAGATTTCCAAATTTCTCCATGCTTCTCTATTACCATTTTGATAACTATTTTTCACTTTGCCTGGTGAAACTCATCATTAATAATTTAGAATTCATAGAATAATTAGATAATAAATTAGAATTCTAGTTAATATAGTTTGATTGTGAACACATTTACTCAGAAACAAAATCTGTGAATAATGCTCAAGGTCACTTATTGTAAAAACCAAAAAATGTTGATTTTATTTGATAGTAAGGCAGTTGTTTCTCTGGGAGAGTTGAACATTTATTTTTGCTTAGACTTAGAACAATGGGTAACAGTAACTGACAGGGTTCCACTTTCAGTCCACTCTGCTTTTAAAATATGAAAAGCACATAAAATCAATTAAAAACTATCTTATTTTCTTATATTTTTCCTACCAACCAATCATTTACTTCTAGGTCTTCTCACTGAAGGACTTCTGCCTTCACCTGGGATTAAATATGTTATTAGGACCATAAGACTCAGATGACCCTTAATAATGGACTGGAGTGGGTGGTATACTTTAAGCAAAGGAAAACGCAGAAGAAAATTTGTATGTGATTTTGTTTTAGCCCAATCCCTATTTAAATTAATATGGAGATGTCTGGAGGCCATGGGTCACATGTAGAAAACAAAGGGCACACCATGGCTATCGCAGTTCTGCTATAATTTTGTGATTATTTATCTTAGCCTGTTATAATTTTATTTGTTTTAAATATTGGAGGGGAGAGGATGAGAAATGAAAACACAATTTCTTCTTGGCCTTATATCCTTGAGGTCAGGCTTACCTAGATACACAGGATTATGGATATTGCATTCCTTCCTTTCTTCCTCCCACAAATATTTATTGATGCCTACTATGTATCTGATTCTGGGTTAGATGTCTGGAATACTCAGAGACAAAACAACAAAAAAACCCTTACCTTGGTACAGTTTTTGTTCTAGTAGGATAAGGCAGACAGTAAACAAAGGAATATTTTTTTTTTAGTATTATATAACATGGTAGAAGTTAGTAAGTGCTAAGGAAAATAGACTGGAAAAGTGGGCTAGGAGTGGAGGGTCTCCAGGAGAGGAGTTACATGATGTCATTTATAATGTGGAGGATCACTCAGGTGTCTCAGCTGTCAGGCCAGGTAAATCTTGCAAGGCAGGAATTTGGTGGAAAATTGGCCAGTCCATAAAAAAAAATAGCTTGGATAGATGGTCACAGTAAGGTGAAGTGCCTTAAAGCAATCTTGATGAGCAAGATTAGTCTTGGTAAGTAAGCTGTTTTAGTTGGCTCACAGTTTTATATCCTGTGAACAAGTATTTTTTGGAGCAAGCAGCTCAGGAATTATTGTTTGATTTAGAGTTGCTGAACATAGGTTTAGAAAATATTATCTATTCTAAGTATTATTTAATATTGGAAGCAATGTTGGCTTCAGTACTTATGTTAAGCCTTCGTGCCTTTATTTTTGAAATGGAAGTTGTAAGTATTAAATAAGAACAAACATGTAAGGCACTTATGTCTGAGCTTGATGCTGAATAAATACTCAACATATGCTAGCTGATATTATTTTTATAGGACCTTATTGAATAAAACATACACATTTTGATGCCAGCATCAGAGCACCAGTTTCTGGTATCAGACTGCCTAATTTCAAATTCTGGAACATCACTTGCTAGCTTGTCTCCTATTATAGACCTCAAACTTTCTTTAATCATCTTTCCATATCTCATAACTGGAATATAAAACAAAACAATATTTTTTTGCTATTGGATTGCCAGTATCCAAACCAAAGTGACTTGAAACCAAAATGTATGTGCTTGTCTAACCTACATTATTAACGATCATTGCTTTATTTGCAGAATGACATGAATTACATAGCATCCAGTGGACTTCTATTCAAAGATGGCAAAAAACGGATTGATTACATCCTGGTTTACAGGAAGTCAAATATACAATATGACAGAAGAAACACATTTGAAAAGAACCTCAGAGCAGAAGGCCTGATGTTGGAAAAGGAGGTAGGTGCTTTAATAACACTAGTTATGTGATGTAATGGGCTAGAAGGGACATAATCTCATGTTTTAGCATGGGAAGTGTATATAGCACACGTCTCTATAAAATGTATAGTTGTTTTCTCCCAAATGTAAAAGAAATACGTACATACAGTCCCACTTAAATGTGTATTCCTTTTTTACTTATATATTTCCGTAAATTTAAATATTTTTCAAAGGGCATAACTATTTTTACAATTTCACAAATTGAAGAAGAAATGATTATACCTATATAAAGTATAAAACCTACAAAAAGAAAAATGCTGAAAGAAAAGAGTGCCAAGTCGTTAATGTCTGAATTTCAATATTGGAACTATAAATGAGTTCCTTCTCAATCTTTTTTTTTTTCTAAAACTCTTATTTTTTTTCAGACCTTATTTTTTTAGGGCCATTTTAGGATCACAGCAAAACTGAGAGGAAGGTACAGAGATTTCCCATATAGCTTCTTCCCCCAAATATTATCCCCCATTATCAATATCTCTGTACCAGAGTGGTACCTTTGTTACAAATGATGAACCTACACGGACTCATTATTATCATCCAGAGTCCAGTAGTGTTCACTCTTGACGTTGTACATCAACATTGGGCAAATGTACAATAACACAAATAACATGTATCTACCCTATAGTATCATGCAAGTATTTTCACTGCCCTAAAAATCCTATGTGTTCTGCCTGTGTATCTCTCTGCCACCCTCAACTCCTGGCAACCACTGATCTTCTTACTGTCTCCATAGTTTTACCTTTTCCAGAATGTCGTAGAGTGGAATCGTACAGTTTGTAGCCTTTTCAGGCTTGGCGTCTTTCGCTGAGTCATATGCACTTAAGCTTGCTCCATGTCTTTTCATGGATTTATAGATAACTTCATTTTAGTGCTGAATACTATTTCATTATCTAGATGTACCACAGTTTGTTTATTCACTTACCTACTGAAGGACATCGTTGTGGCTTCCAGGTTTTGATAGTTATGAATAAAGCTGCTTTAAACGTCCTTGTGCAGGTTTTTGTGTGGACATAAGTTTTCAACTTCTTTGGGTAAATACCAAGAAGTGAATTGCTGGATCATGTGGTAAGAGTATGTTCATTTTTGTAAGAAACCTTCAAACTGTCTTCCCAAAAGGATATACCATTTTGAAATCCCACCAGCAATGAATGTGTTTCCGTTGCTCCAATTTCTCACCAGCACTTGCTGTTGCCAGTATTCTGGATATTGGCCATTCTAGTAGGTGGATAGAGGTAACTCATTTTTCAATTTGCATTTTCCTGACACATGATGTACAGCATCTTTTCATGTGCTTATTTGCCATCTATATATCTTGTTTGGTGGGGTATCTGTTAAGGCCCTTGAGTTGTTTGTTTTCTTATTGTTGAGTTTTAAGAATTCTTTATATATTTTGGAATAACAGTTCTTTATCAGATGTGTCTTTTGCAAATATTTCCTTTCAGTCTGTTGCTTGTTTTCTCATTTCTTCTGACACTGTCTCTTACAGATCAGAAGTTTTTAATTTTAAGCAAGTCCAGCTTATCAATTTCTTTTCATGGACTGTACTCTTGGTGTTATATTTTTAAAAGCACCCTCAAGTCATATAAATTGTCTCTTATTTTGTCTTTTGAGAGTTGTATAGTTTTGTGTTTTACATTTAGGTCTTGATCTATTTTTAGCTAATTATCATGAAGGGTGTAAGGTCTGTATCTAGCTTTATTTAGTTAGTTAGTTTTTACATGTGGATGTCCAGTTGTTCCAGCATCATGTGTTTAAAAAACTGTTTTTGCTCCATTGTTTGACCTTTGATCCTTTGCAAAAGATCAGTTGACTTTCATAAGTCAAGTTGATATTTACGTGGGTCTATTTCTAGGCTCACTATACTGTTCCATTTATCTACCTGTCTATGTATTCACTAATACCTCTCCTGCAGTTTTATAGTAAGTCTTGAAGTCGGGTAATGCCAATCCTCCAAATTTGTTCTTCTCCTTCAAAATTGTATTGGTTATTCTGTGTCTTTTTCTTATCCATAATCTTTGTCCAGTATCCACAAAATAACTTGTTGAAATTTTGATTGGCATTGCACTAAATCTATAGATCAAGTTGAGAAGAACTGACATCTTGACAATATTGAGTCTTCCTATCCATGAACATGAAATCTCTCTCCATTTGGTTCTTCTTTGATCTCATTAAGTAGAATTTTGTAGTTGTCTTCATATAGAATAGATCTTGTACATGTTTTCTTAGACTTATACCTAAGTAATTAGATCTTTGTGGTGCTAATGTAAATTGTACTGTGTTCTTAATTTCAAATTCCACTGTTCATTGCTGAAAGAAAGCAATTAACTTTTGTATATTAATCTTTTATCTTAAAAAATCCTGTTGTAATTGTTTATTAGTTACAGGATTTGTTTTTGTTGTTATTGTAGATTTGTTTGAAATTTTTACATTCTATGTCATCTATGTCATCTGAGAACACAAGAGTTTTCTTTATTCCTCCCCAATCTGTGTACCATTTTTGTTCTTTTTATACCACACTGTATTTGCCAGTGCTTCCAGTATAATGTTGAAAAGCAGCGGTTCCTGATCTTAGTAGGAAAGCTTCTCGTTTCTTACCATTAAGTATGTTAGCTGTAGGTGTTTTGTAACTATTCTGTATCAAGTTGAGGAAGTTCAACTCTATTGCTAGTTTACTTAGAGTTTTTAATCATGAATGGGTGTTGGATTTTGTCAAATGCTTTTTATGCATCTATTAATATGACCACATGATTTTTCCTTTTCAACCTGTTGATATGATGGATCACATCAGTTGATTTTCCCAAATGTTGAAACAGCCTTGCATACTTAACACAGATCCCAACTGGTTGTGGTATATAATTCTTTTTACACATTGTTAAATTCTATTCCCTGATATTTTGTTAAAAATTTTTGCATGTTTGTTCATGACAGATATTGGTCTGTAGTTTTGTTTTTGTTTTTTTTCTTGGAGTGCCTTTGTATGATTTTGGTAATACATAGTGCTAGCCTCATAGAAGAGTTAAGAAGTTTCCCCTCCACTTCTATACTCTGAAAGACATTATAGAAAAGTGGCACAATTTCTTTCTTAAATGTTTGGTAGAAACCATCAGTGTACCTATCTGGGAGTGGTGCTTTTTATTCGGAAAGTTATTAATTAATGATTCAGTTTCTTTAATAGATATAGACCTATTCAGATTGTGTACTTTTTGTATGTGAGTTTTGGCAGATCGTGTCTTTAAAGAAACTGGCCTATTTCATCTAAGTTATCATATGTTAGCATAGAATTAACCATAGTATTCCTTTATTAACCTTTTAATTTCCATGGGATCTATAGGCAAGTCCTCTCTTTCATTTCAGATACTGGTAATTTGCATCTTCTCTCTGTTTTTCTTAGTAGGCTGTCTAGAGGCTTATTGATTTATTGATCTATTCAGAGAACAAAAAGTTTCATCAATTTTTCTGTTGTCTTTTTCTGTTTTCAATTTTACTGGTTTATGCACTAAATCTTTTTTTATTGAAGTATTGTTGACATAATGTTATAGTATGTTCTACTACTTGTTCTTCTACTTATTTTGAATTTAATTTGTTCTTTTTTTTCTAGTTTCTTAAGGTAGAAGCTGAGATTATTGACTTTAAATCTTTCTTCTTTTTTTAATACATGCAGTCAATGCTATAAATTTACCCCTAAGCACAGCTTTCACTGTATTTAAAGTTTAAATAGTTCAAATTTTGATAAGTTGTGTCTTCGTTTTCACATAGTACAAAAATATTTTTTTCTCTGGGGATTTCATCTTTGCCCTATGTGTCATTTGGAAGTGTGTTATTAATCTACATATATTTTGAGATTTTCCAGTTATCTTTCTGTAATTGATTTCTAGTTTAATTGCACTGCAGTCTGAGAGCAGACATTGTAATATGATTTCTTTTCCTTTAAATTTGTTAAGATGTGTTTTATGGCCCAGAATATAATCTATCTTCTTGAATCATCCATGTGAATTTTAGAAAAATTTGTATTCTGCTGTAAATGAAGTAATTTATAGATGTCAATTGTATCTACTTGATCAATGGTGTTGTTGAGTTCAACTATTTCCTTACCAGTTTTCTGCCTGTTGGGTCTATTTCTGATAGAGGAGTGTTGAAGTCTCCATCTGTGATAATGGATTCATTTGTTTCTTCTTGCAGTTCTATCAGTTTTTGTCTCACACAGTTCGACGTTCTTATTAGGTGCATACACATTAAAGATTATTATGTCTTCTTGGAGAATTGGCTCCTTTATCATTATGTGGTGCCCTTCTTTATCCCTGACAACTTTTTCCTTGAATGCTTTTTTAAAAGTGCTCTTTAAAGAATGTTATTTTTTCTAGTGAAACAGTAAAACTATCAACGCTCATTAGAAAAATAGGAGATAAATAGAAAGGAGATAAAAGTATATCTTTCATACACCTTTTATCAAAACAGAAACAAAAACCTCTTGCTATTTTAGTTAAACCTCTAAGGTCTTAAAAAACACACATTAGGCCGCCAGCATTGCCGCCATGGACCTAGACCTGTGAATATCTGTGAGGAAATTACTATTCTGCAGGGGGGCTTTTTGCTCGTGGAACAGCTGTTCCACCCCAAAGCACTGACGGAATTGAAAAAGTCTGACTGGGAACGTGTTGGGCAGCCCATTGTGGAGGCCCTAAGGGAGCTCTCCTCTGCCACAGCTTGCTCCCAGCCCTTTGCCTGGAAGAAGAAAGCTCTGATCATCATCTGGGCCAAGGCTCTTCAGCCCTACCCCGTCACCCCTTCAGATGCTGACACTTGGTGGCAGAAAGATGTGTTCTTCTCAGTAGGCAACATGATCCCTACCATCAATCACACGGTCTTTTTTGAGCTGCTCAAGTCGCTGGAAGCTTCTGGACTCTTTATCCAGCTCCTGATGGCCCTGCCAACCACTATCTGCCATGCAGAACTAGAGAGCATTTTGGAGCACATGTCTGTTGACACGTCTTCAAAGGATGTGGTCTTTTTCCTCAGTGTCTGGTGGGAAATGATGAAGCACAAAGGCAATCAGCAGGACCCCCTGCTCTCCCAGTTTAGAACAATGGCCCATAAGTATTTGTCCTCTTCAGATGAGTTCTCCCACCCTCCAAAGAGGTTTAAGTCAGACCCAGATGTGTGTCCCACTATGCCCCTGTTGGCCATGCTGCTCACTGGGCTGAAGCAAATCCAAAATAGAATCCCATGCCCAGGAATGAAATGCTGTGCATTAGCCAACTTGGCAGACATGCTGATGGTGTTTGCCCTGATAGAGGACGACCCCCAGGAAGTATCTGTAACCATGTATCTGGACAAACTGGCCACAGTGATCTCTGTGTGGAATTCGGACACCCAGAACCCATATTACCAACAAGCACTGGCAGAGAAGGTAAAGGAGGCCAAACGGGACAGCAGCCTGTCCTCCCTGGCCAAGCTTCCAAGCGAGATGATTTTCACTGGGTTTGAGTTCATGTGCAGCCTGCTGTGGGAGTGGACACCTGGATCAAGTCCCTGTCTTGGCTTCACCGGAAGCTGGAGCAGCTTGACTGGATGGTGCACCTGAGAATGAAGAACCTCTTTGAGGGCCACTTCAAGTGTGAGGTGCCAGCCATGCTTTTTGAGATCTGTAAGCTTTCTGAGGACAAAGTGGACCTCCCAAGCCGACCCTGGGTATGGTCCAGGCACAGTGCTTCTTGCCTGGATGGAGTGCTGCTACATCTCCAGCAACATCTCTGAGCAGATGCTGTCCCTCTTGGTGGTAGCTGTGGGCAACCCTGAGGAGGTCAGATTGTTCAGCAAGGGCTTTCTGGTGGCCCTGGTACAAGTCATGCCTTGGTGCAGCCCCCAAGAGTGGCAGTACCTTTACCAGTTGACCAAGAGACTGTTGGAGAAACAACTTTCTGCATGTCCCGTATAGCCTGGAATATATTCAGTTTGTTGAATATAAAATAAAGCTCTCCATAATCTTCCCGAGAGCTTTCCAGTTTCTCTGCAGGCAGAGTTGTAATTGGTTTTCTATGGAAGGCTGGAGCCATGTAGTCAAACTTCTCTGTAACAGTCTGACCAATCTTCTGGACTCCATTAGGTTGAGACAGTCAGTTGGCCCTTGGGCTCAAGGACAGGACCTGACCCAGGAGACCCTGTTTTTTTATACCCAGGTATTCTGTCATGTTCTGCACATTATGGCCATGCTCCACCAAGAGGTGTGTGAACCGCTGTATGTTTTGGCCTTGGAAATCCTCACCTGCTATAAAACCCTGAGCAAGGCCAACCCTTCTGGTAGTTCCTTGCTCCAGAGGGTAAATGAGCAGCACTTCTTGAAGTCCATCGCTGAGAACATTAGCCTTGAGGAGGAGCGCCAAACCCTGCTGCAGAAGATCAGTAACTTCTGATCTTTGTACTTCAGAGAATGCTGGGCCCCGACTTAGTGGGGTCTATAGGGGCTTGAGCTGAGAAACACGAGCTTTTCGGTTATGTGAATTTGTACACAAGCTAAAAAAGTATATGACAATAACTGTAAAGAAAATAGTTTCTTAGGTGTTTGTAACATACAAATTATAAAATTCTTGTTTGAGTTTCAAAAAAAACCCACACACATTAAACACGTATTTTTCACATTACAGAAAGTAAAAAATCTAATGTGAAAAATTTAAAGTATAAAAATGAACAAAATAAGAAGTCAAAATTTACATCTGCTGTCTCCCAAATCATGTCCTTTTGTTTATTAATATCCCTGTTAATACCTTGATTTTATTCTGCTAGATGTCCCTCAAGATATTTTCTATGTATATATAAATATGTACACATTTTTTAGAAAAAAGTCATTTTATATATACTATTCTACTACTCAAATCTGTCATTTAATAATACATTATGAATATCTTAAATTGTCATTATATTTTGATCCAACTCATCTTTTTTACGAGGTGTATAGTATTACAACTTGGGGATTTAATCAGCCATTCCCTTATTCAGAGAAAAATTTTAAATTAAGTATTTGAGGGGTCCCTAAATTACTACGATTGTGATTCAACTACTTTTCTAAAAAATGAGACAGACAAGGTGAAAAAATGTTGATGATTTCTTTGATTAAATATCTAGATAATTTGCTAGTAAATGCTATCAGTGGAATAAAGTGCTCACGGGTACTTACATATGGTATTGGAGCCCCACCCCTCTTTTTTTCCACAGGAGAGCTCCTGTGATTAGTCTTCTAAGAAACACACATTAGGAAATACTGAATTATAATGAGGTGGCCCTAGAAAACTGATGTATTATATTTATTAACACTTTTTAAATATATATAAAATAACAGTACAGTGCCTTGATTCTTTATAAGGTAAGGATTTAGTTACATACTGTGTCTAGTGTTATAGAATTGGGCAAGTTGAATTTTGGTCTCAGTTTCTATTGACTCCTTTAATTGTGTTTCCCTTTTTATATCTCTTCTGGGAATTTTAACCCAGAATACCCAGATCACTGAACTAATTCAACCAATAAGTACTTATTACCAAAGTCTTATGAACTCAGTCTTGTGATAAGATTATATTTCCCCATGATTTCTCCTCCATACAATTAATCATTTCCTCATCTGTTCCCAGAGCAATTTATACATACATCCTATTATAATATTGGTAGTTATTTTGCTTACATATCTCCAATTATTTATTAATTCAGCAAATAATCTTTACAGGTACTACTCAAGCTATTGGGGATCCAATGAGTAAAGTAGACCTCATCCCTGCCTTCACTGAATTTACACTACATAGGAGTCAGTCTTTCATAATTTCAAAAACTGTGATAAGTGACCTAAAAGAAAAATAAATGATGCTAGAATGATTTATATTAAGGGCAGTGATCTAGTCTGGAGGGTGAGGGAAGACTAGAGGAAGGGAAGAAGTGAAATTAAAGAAATAAACTTTGAATTAAAGTTTGAAAATGGATAGTACCTAAAATAAGTCAAATAAAAGGGCTAGATGTGGTTTTCAGTACTGACTGCACATTCTAATCACCCGGGGATCTCTTAATCTATTAATGCCAAACCCCATCATAATAGGAATCAATTGAATATCATGATGGTAGTGGGAGGAAGGACACTGGCATTTTTTAGTACCAGAATAAAAGGGTACTAGATGAGTATGGAAAGAATCGTGAGGGCTAAATAATTATGCCTAGAAGTATAAGATTTTTGATGATTTTCTTAAGAAAAATGGGATGATTTTAAGCAGGGCAAGATCATGACCATATTTGTTTTCTAAGAAGATACCTTGGAATCCTGAAAAGAGGATAAATTTAAAGAGCAGGGCTGGATGCACAGATATCATGGATGGCATTAGAGAGGGAGAGAAAGATATAGATTTGATAAATATTTAAGTTAAAATGTAGATACTTGGTGATTTGGTTATGATAGGAAAAGAAAAGAAGATCTCAAGGATAATTTAGGATTGTGGCTTGAGCAATTTCTTTATCCATTCAAGGAGCATTAATGAAGTACCTATTATATGCTACATATTGGGGATAAATGGGAATTAAGATAAAAATGGGCAATGTTCTCATGGGAGGAAAGAAGCCATAAATAGACAAGAAAAAATGCATAATGAGGAATGCCATGCAGTTATTAAAACAGAATAATGTATTAAAGTTTTTTTAAAGCTTTATTTTAGAGAGAGAGAGCTAGCACGTGTTCACACGTGTGGGGTGAGGGGCAGAGGGAGAGGAAGGGAGAGAATCTCAAGCAGACTCCCCGCTGAGCATGCAGTCTAACAAGGGGTTTGATCTTATACCCAGGGAGATCATGATCTGAGCCAAAATCAAGAGTCAGATGCTTAACCAACTGAGCCACCCAGGTGCCCCTAAAACAGAATAACTTATATGGGGAATGTGGCTAGGTAGTTATGTTAGCATGTGTGATCTGAAAGAAAGTGATGTAAAGGAAAAGGAGTCCATCGTGGGAAGATAAAGGGGCAGAATACTATTGGCAGAAGGAGGAGCCAGTAGAAAACTACTTTTGACAAGAAGAGAGCTAATTTAGGGAGAAAGTGGGATGAGATTATGGGAATAAAGATCATAAGCTAGTAATTGAGGGACCTTTGAGAAATACAAGTAGAAAATGTTTGAAATTTGTGTTAGAGCCCAATGAGGAGTGTGAACTGAGGGTAAGTGCTTTAGTCTTTAGAATATAGATGGTAATATAAGCCATGTATTAGGATGAAACCACTAGAGAAAAGAGAAGAAAATGAATCTAAGAGTGAGCCTGTAAAAGGTAGGAGAAGAGAGTAGACATTTGAAGGATCTGGAGGTAGGTGGAAGAGGCAGAGGAAGAGTCTCAGGGAAAAGTGGTTAGCAGGGTAAAATACTGCTAAGCAGACCAGTAAGATAAGAAGGAGACCCGTTCCATTGGAGGGTGTAGAAGTCTTTGGTGAAAGTAATGAGAATCATCTCTCTGAAGAGATGGATGTGCAAGCAAGATGGACATGGGTTGAAGAGTGACGAGGGAGTGGAAAAGCAAAAGCGACAGCAAATGTCATCAGCACCCTGTGCGTGGGAGGATGAAGAGCAATAGCCAGAGAGGGGAAAGAGCTCTCATGAGGTTTCACTTCTCTCTTTCTTTCTTTTTTCTTATATGAGATGCTTAAATGATGATGGGGAAGATCCAGGAAAGAAGGGTAGAGGGAGGAAGGGAAGCAGAAGGGGAAGGAAAAGAAAGGGTTTGTGACATGAGGACAGAGAAAAGGAAATTGTGAACACGTCAGCAAGTATCTGACTTGTTAGCTGAAAAGTAGAAATATCCCTTAGGGAACAAGTCCCCAGTTTTTAAATTTACATTCACCAGAACTAAGCACTGAGTCTGGCAGAGAGCAGGTTTCAAATCCTCATTATATCACATGTTCATATGGACAATTTCTAGATGATCACATCATCAGTAAATAGTGATTCATATTGGAAGGCCATATGAATGAATAGGTAGATGATCTGTAACTGTGTTTGTGTTCCAAGTACATTTCCAGATCATATGAGCAATTTGTCTTCTTCTTAGACTTACTCTCGTGAGCTATCACATTCTGTTTTCTTTCAGCTCTCTGCCACCAGCTCACAGAGAGTGACTTTGTAAAAACTCAATTTTTAAATTTCCTCTTCTCTCAAGAGAGAATGTTCTACTTCTTGGGAATTTTGGATGGAATAATTAATGATGTGAAGTGTGAAGGCGGTGGGTGTTTTGTTCCCTCCAAAAAGCCTGCCTTCATCAGAGCTAACAGAATAGCGCCAAATTGGGAGCTTTTGATTCCAAGGGAGAAAGTAATCTTTTTCCCTGGCAACACCATCCCTTCACCAACCCCTACTCAGTAGCTGCGAGAAAATGAAACTACTTTTGTTTTGTTTTAAGTAGAGGTATAACAAAAGAGAAATTAAGTTGAGGAAGTTATAAAAGAAGACAGTTCATGCTGCTTGAAAAAGATCTATATATATTTAAAGTTAAGACATACAGAATTAGAAATGTTCTAGCTGTATGTGCACTTAGCTTGACATTTCACTCCTTGATGGTAGAATTAATGTAGAAACATCTTTCTAAAGCATCTCTTTTATTTAAGTGCGTTAGATATTTTCACATCTTAAAGGTTGACAGGATTGAATTAATAATCAGTACTATGCCAGCTATTCATGATGCTAATTTGAATTTTCACATAGCACCTCTTCCAGAATAATTCTCGTTTATTTGCATTCTTGTTTCCATCATCTCTTGGTGAGGTACAAGTTACATAGAACATGTACTTAAAATAAGTTAACTCACTCATTCATCCATTCAGCAAATGTTTAGTGAGTGACTACTGTGTGCCCAGCATAGAACTCGGTGCTTGGTATACAAAAATAAATAAAAGCCATAGCTCTTTTATTCTTTCATGGCACTTACATAAATAAATATTTTCACTTATTAGAAGATAACAAATACTACAGGGAAAAGAATAGACATGGTGAGAAAGATGGGGCAAGGACAGGCAAGTCGTAGCAAGTGACCAAAGGATAAGAAGTAGAATGAGTGAGGGGTAAAGTAGTAGGAAGATATTGAGCTTGAGATTGTGTAGGTCACTGAAAAACACTTTGGCTTTCACTTTGAATGCAATAGGGTTCTGAGAAGTCATATGATCTGAGTTCTATTTTAAAGAATCACTCTGGCCATTATGCTATGAATAGATTACTGGGGGCAAGAATGTGAGCAAAGGCTTTGTTGGACAGCATGGTAGGAACCTAGGCCAGAGATGATGGTGGGAGCTGTGGGGAAGTGGGGAGTGATCAACTCTTGTTGTACATACTGTAAGATAAAGCAAGTCTGGACCCATCTGGTAGTTTGAAACCCAAGCTCTCCAGCTGTGGAAGTAAAACCTTCCAAGACCTCTCCCAAAACATGTTTCACTCACACCCTCTTCATGTTACAACTGTACTCTGGCAACCAACATGCCTAAGCCTCAGGAACCATGATGCTCTGAGGGAAAATGAGATCTCTATTTACACTGGAATAAGGTCCAGCTCCTGAGAGACTGTTTTTTGTCCCAGGAGCTGTCTGTTCCACAATAGAGATCCCTGCTTTCAAACTCACATGGAACCATTGGAGGGGATGCAATGTTCAAACTTCAGTGCATTTCTCAAAGGCTTGTTTTTCAGTCTTAAATCATTCTACATGTAGAATGTGTCAGTGTGGAATAGACTGGTTTTTGTCTGTGTCTGGACTCATTCATTTTTATAGAGGCCTCTCTTCCAGATTCTGGGGAAAACAAATACTAGATACGTTTTCTGTAATCCTGAGGGTATCATTTTCTCTCTCTTTATAACTGCTGAAAAAGAGCCCACCTCTCCCTAGGAGCAAGCAATAACATACAGGTATAGGACAATTTAAATACATGTAAAGGAAGAGACACCTTCCAAAGAGACTACAGTCTGTAGAAATACAGTTTTATTACAATTTATATCCAGTTTATATTACCAGAAAAATATTTAATTCTTCAGTCACTTCATTCAAGTCACTCTAGAGTTTTCCCCAAATATAGGTTGTTACTGGTTTTATACTTGTATAACTCAAAAGTCCTATTATTGAAGGCTTATACAACCAAGGGATAAAGATGAACCTGATAGCTAATTACTGAGAAAAAAGACAAAGAGAGTGAGAGAGAAGGATTCTAGTGAAGTTCTGAAATTAGCCATTATTTAGGCTTGGGTTTGATTGAAGAAGCATGCTCTTGACAGAGAATGAACAATTCTGGATATCCTGTTATACTTGAGTAGTTTATATGTCCTGTCTCTCATAACACTCCTAACAGCTCTGTGACTTAAGATCATTGTCTCCATTTCTCAGGAGAGAGAGCAGGATCGGAGAGGTTAGGTAATTTCCCCAGGTTCACAAAACTAAGTACCTGGTAAAGATGGAATTTTTACTTAAATCTCTGTGATTCCACAATTTATGTTCTGTCTACCATACCATGTGATTTCTTCTAAGCAGGCAGTTAGGATTGAAGAAATTTAACTCGTGCTTGGTAAGCAAAAAGGCAAGTTAGTGTAACACCAGCAGCCAACACCATAATTTCAAAAGAAGGATCTTTGTTATCAATTTGAATATAAGAACTTTTGTATGGCTAAAGCAGGAAAAACTATAATAAAACATGAAATTCTTCTTTCACTTGCCTCGGTGAAGGAGTCATTTAAATGCCTATGCTTTTTATGCTTTAGAAAGATTTTCTTGATTCTATCACTCCTACACAGAAACCTTTCTTTTCTTTTTTTTTTTTTTATTAAATTCAATTTAGTTAACATATAGTGTAGTACTAGTTTCAGGGGTAGAATTTAGTAATTCATCAGTTGCATATAACACCCAGTGCTCATTACATCAAGTGCCCTCCTTAATGCCCATCATCCAATTACCCCATCTCCCCACCCACATCCCCTCCAGCAACCCTCCGTTTGTTCCCTAGAGTTAAGAGTCTCTTTTGGTTTGCCTCCCTTTCTATTTTTATCTTATTATATTTTTCCTTCCCTTCCCCGATGTTCATCTGTTTTGTTTCTTCAATTCCACATGTGAGTGAAATCATATGGTATTTGTCTTTCTCTGACTGACTTATTTCACTTAGCATAATACCCTCCAGTTCCATCCATGTCATTGCAAATGGCAAGATTTCATTCTTGATGGCTGGGTAGTATTCCATTGTGTGTATATATATATATATATATTTTGGCTTTCACTTTGAATGCAATAGGGTTCTGAGAAGTCATATGATCTGAGTTCTATTTTAAAGAATCACTCTGGCCATTATGCTATGAATAGATTACTGGGGGCAAGAATGTGAGCAAAGGCTTTGTTGGACAGCATGGTAGGAACCTAGGCCAGAGATGATGGTGGGAGCTGTGGGGAAGTGGGGAGTGATCAACTCTTGTTGTACATACTGTAAGATAAAGCAAGTCTGGACCCATCTGGTAGTATATATATATATATATACCACATCTTCTTTATCCGTTCGTCTTTCGAAGGACATCTGGTCTCTTTCCATAGTTTGGCTATTGTGGACATTGCTGCTATAAACATTGGGGTGCACGTGCCCCTTCAAATCACTATTTTTGTATCCTTTGGATAAATACCTAGTGGCTGCACAGAAACCTACAACCAAGTCTGTAATAGTTGCTAAAAAGAAGCCAGAGATAACATTATAATTGTTCTCCTTTTCCTTTAGAGCTAGGTAAAAAACAAATAGTTGTTTAAATGAATTAATCTCATTTTAAAAAAATTCTACACATTATTTTCTCAATCATAGCTAATGTGTATGACCTTGGTCTAAATTCAAAGGCCTGTTGATATTTAACACATAAAATGTCTTCTTCTGTCATTGTCAATTTTATTCCCACATTCTTTACCTGTAATTTAAAACAAACATATTTGAAGTAGGAAAGCTCTCTGGAAATTATACTTTTGTGAAAACATCTTTTGCTATTTTTCCCATGACGATTTGCAAAATAGAGGTACCTCAATAAACTGTCAGGAAGAAAATAACCCATGGTCCAAAATTTTGAAAATTTAGTTTACTTTTCTCACCTTCTTGGATATTTTTAGCAAGTATACACATATTAAAGTGTCTCATAAGTCCTCTAGTGAGAAACTCAAAATTTTTTGACCATGGAATATCTTGCCTCTTTTTTCATAGTACTCCGTGGAATAAACTTTAGCAAATGCTGGTCTGTGGAAGTGCCTGTCCTATGGCAATGATGCCCTCTATATCTGAGTATCAGCCAGATGATTGCCCCATGGTTTTCTGACAATACTGTTCTAAAATATTGGCGATACAAATTTGAAATATTGCTCTGGCAAATTTATGAAATGAGCCACACCTAAAATACAGGGCTTTATGAATGGATGGATATAAAACTGTACAATTTAATTATAAAATGCATGCGATTTTAAATTAAAATGATAAATTTCTTCCATACTTTTGAGTTTTTTTTTTAAAGATTTTATTTATTTATTTGACAGAGAGAGACACAGCAAGAGAGGGAACACAAGCAGAGGGAGCGGGAGAGGGAGAAGCAGGCTTCCCGCTGAGCAGGGAGCCCAATAGGGGGCTCGATCCCAGGACCCTGGGATCATGACCAGAGCTGAAGGCAGACGCTTAATGCCTGAGCCACCCAGGCGCCCCCTTTTGAGCTTTTAAGATGGTTATGTTTCTTGAGAAGTTCCATCTAGCTGAAATTTAAATGAACAATGCCAACCAAATGCAGTCCAGCTGTGTCTAACCTGGCAAGTCTGCCTAAGTGGTAGCAAACCACAGTTGTTCCTTTATGTATGTTCAGCATCTCTAATCACTTGAAGGATAAGCTCTGTGGAATTCACTGCTAGAATAGTCACGAACAACCTCCTTGCTGTGTGGGCCTCAGATAGTACAGGAACTTGAGAAAATAATTGTCTAGGCTTTGGAAAAAATAGAATATGACCATGATTGGTATGTAATGGCAAACTAGTCAATTATTTAGTTACCTATTTTAGACTAGTGGGCCACATCTAAGAATCCTAATAATTATCTGGTTCAAAAATTCAGCTGATTCTCTGTTAGTAATATGAACAAAATATTCAGAACAATGGAATCCAATTCTGGGAATTCTTAAGAACTAGAATTTTGTTAAAAGCCCCTTAAATAATTCTGATGCACACTTAACTCTGCTTAAAAACCTTTTGTGTGGATCAAAGACACTTAAATTCTTCTGGACTAAAAGGTTTAAGTAAGTGTGCAAATTTGACAGCTCTGTAAGGTCAAGGACCTGTATGATTTTTACTCCATTTTTTCCCAGGATTTTCATAGGACCTAGCAGGTAGTAATTACTCAATAAAATATGCTAGAAGAATAAGTGAACGAATCAATGAATGACTAGTGGCAACTGTCAGTGTTTTCTGTTCCTTCTGAGCAGGATCATGATAAAGTCTCCAACAAGAATAACTTCAGATTCCTAACTGGTTCATGATTTTTCTGGTTGGGTATTCTGGATCTTGATAACAATCAATATAAGAAAAATTATTCTTATATTCAATGGCATTGTTACATTTTTATGAAGGTATTTCTGTATTAAGAATTTTTATTCATATAAATCCCCCTTAAATCAGTGACAATGATTTATGTAGAGACAAGGTAACAGTGTTTTTTCTTTTCATATCAAATTGTGACACAATGTCATCAGCTCTGATTCTAAATAATGGTGACTGCCTTTCTGTCCTTCGCAGCCAGCTGTTGCAAACCCTGATATCATGTTTATTAAAATTCATATTCCATGGGACACACTGTGCAAGTATGCGGAAAGGCTAAATATCAGGATGCCCTTCAGGTACTTTCAAATTTTACTTCATTCTATCTCAATGTATATTAAGATGAGTGTTTTTTGCAAAACTTTAGAGCAACAAATGTAACTCTACAGAGCTTTTTCTTCCAAATGTTAGAATATCTTGGACACTTTTTTTCCCTTCTAATATGTTTGTCAAATGTGATAAAACTTATGGTCCCTTGGATGTTTTATAACATTTCTAGGTGGACTGGCCTAGAGGGAGGGAAAAATGGTTGTTTTCAGAATTTAACTTATAGTTTCCTAGATCAGTCTCAGTTCTTATTTCATATGGGTAGGTAAAAACTCTTACTGTTTTTGTGGAAGGCAGGTAGTGTGTGTAGCATCCATTTGTAAACAAATAGAGTGTTTCTCTTGGTATAGCAGTTAGCAAGAATCATTACTTGCAGTTCAACTGCATAATCTCTTACTTCTGTCCTCAGTCCCAGAGGATACTTGGGAAAGGGAGGCCTGCTCCATTCAAAGATTTTTCCATTCTTCCTTCAGGCAAATGAAGTTTGAATAGACCTGAGCTTCCCTATATTACGTACCTTGTGTTATATGCAGAATGTATCACCTCCTCCATGTGAAATTCAATAATGTTCCCACTATGTGCAAAAATATTATGCTTCTTTAGAGCTCAATGTGCTTCATCAGCAGATAAGAGGGTTTAAAAAGAGTAACAAGATACCAAGTAAAAGAGCCTCTAGATAATGAATATGAGTGAACAGTAAGAGTACAATTCAAAAATACAGAGAAACATCTCAGACCTGGTAGCATGGAGGTGGCCAATTCTAGTAAGAGTGCTGAAAAGTCTTATGGTTCCATGGCTTTCAAAATAAAATATGAGATAATGGTCCCATCTTTTTAGTCATTTGAAACACCTCAGGCTTTGAAAGATGCAAACACAGCCATTGTCCACAAAACAGAAATTGATAAAACATTGGCAACTACTGAGGAATCTTACTGACAATATTAGGATTGGGTACCTAATTGGTTCATATTCAAACTTAGCTAAGAGTTTAAAAATTCTCTTTAAAAATTATATTTAAGAGATAAGCAAATAATACCTCAAAAAGCTTGGCAAAGAATAATAATAATAACAAATTGTAAAGCAAAAGAGGATAAGGGAAAGAAAAGTCTAATTTCTACAGCACCTTATACAAATGATAGTTACCTAAGAGAAACTGAAGTCTGTACGTTTCTATAAAAGTTGGTTCCTGAAAGAAGCCAATAAGGGCCTATGAGATGTTATTTGTGTTATGATCAGCTAGTGTGAGGTCTGCAAAGGACTGCTTTCAGTTCAAGTCATTGTACTGAACTAATCTGGAGAGACAGCTTGGTAAGCATATACTTATACTACGCTACATTTCTCAACTTCTGAGGAATTCTCTTTTGACACTATGGCAGTTTCTAAAAAGTCTTGAAATACTTGCCTGGGACTTATTACAATTTGATAGTGGGAGAATATTTGCCATTTGCTCTATCTGATTTCTTCTTGTTTGGTTTGTACATATTCATGCTACACAAAATCATGCAGAATTAAAACAATGTGACATATTTTAACCTATGAAATTAGTAAAGAACTTTACAAATAGTTACATTCAAACATTGCACAGATATGGTAAATAATCAGATTTGTTTATTTATGGTTCAAGTTAAACTTCATAAAATATTCTGAAACTCAACTTGAAAATATTTTTTGTGATCCTTAAAACTTTTTATACTCTCCATTTTTTACCTTAAGAAGATAAGAGAAAAATGTGTAAAAACATTCCCTGAAGTATTATTTACAATCATGGAAAATGGAAATATCTTCTATATTCGACGATAGAGGAGTAAATTAGAATACACTCTTGCAATGGAATATAATTCCATTTACAAAATGAATGGGTATAGGATTTCTTAACAATTGTAGTAAATAATAAAATTTAAATTTTATATACATTATAGTATTTAAATTTTATATACATTATGATTATAATTACTCACACAATGTAATTCCAAAAATATAAAACTCATAGAAATGAAATAGAAAGAAAATATAAGAAATATATTTATTATATATTAATTATATGTTAACACATATATAAATGTAATATATATGAATATATATCATATTAGAAATTGACATATTAGTTAATATATTATAATTAATATATTTACCATTATATATTAATTATTGTATATTACTGTAATAAAATATACTATGCTAAAAATGACTCCTGATAGGTGAGATTGTGGGCACCTGTTATTTTGCTTATATTGCAAAATTATCTACTTTTAACAAATTCAAATTTGATTACATGATGTAAACATAAGATGAAAAGTATGACCCTCAAGATGATGACCTGGTTTCTGATCTCAGGAAGAGATTGCTAAAATATTTCTAAATTAATCTTAACTAAATCAGGTGCCCTTATCTACCCCTTGTCCTGTGATTTCAACATCGTGTCTAAAAAGAGTTGTAATTGAATTCATGCACAAAGTAATTTCCTTGTAGATCTAAAACGAGAAAACTAAAACCCTTAGAGTCTATCACAGTGTCCCATTTCTGTCGGTTTCAGCATTCAGGTTGAGTTCAGACTGAGTGAACATTGTGTCAAAACATCTCATCAGAAAGGCTGCATATGTCCCCCTAACCTCCTCTGGACTTTATACAAAACAGATGTTGGCCAGGAGTCCAGAAGATTTTGTTCCTTTTGTGCTGCACAAGGAGGGATTTGACACAATTTGACCTAGATCCCAGCAAAGACTCTCGTTCTTAAGGCTGCAGTTATACTTGCACATAGAGAAAGAATAAGTTATGAATACAATGTCACTTAACATGTTTGCTTTACTCCAAGTATTGGACATTCAAAATTCAAAGATTTTTTTTATCAATTCACTTCAATCACTTCACTATCGATTCCCTGTAGTCTACAGGGGAAAAAAATCTTATGAAGACAATGGCAACACAGTTTACACTGTCATACTTTTCACATAGCTCTTTTCACCATAATGTCGGATTTTACTAATTTTTAAAAATTGCAAGTCTGTTTGGAGAACACTGACCTCCTCTCTGTCCTTGCCCTGACTCTTACCTTTTCAGATGAATTTTGAGAAACTCAATGATAGAATAATCAGTACTCTCATAACTTTAATTTTTAAAGAATCTATCCTGAATTTAATTCCTTTTGTTGTTTTTCTTAGAAGTTCCCTAAAAAACAGTTCCCTTACCAGATTGTGAGTGTCCTCAGTTGGTATGAATTAGAGCTTAGATCTCCAGGCTGTGTACCATGGTGTCTTGACCTACGGTAGCTTTTGAAGAAGCTGTTCTCTTCAGAGAGATTTTTTTTTTTCTTTTCTAAAATGATACTCATTTTTAAAAATTTTCCTGGTACTATTGCATTTGAAAGGAGAGTGCTGATACATCTAAAGGAACTATGAAAACCTTGAAATGTATGCAGCTACTATCTCTTCTTGATATTGTGGCCAAAATTTCTTCTTTTTTTAAAAAAAGATTTTATTTATTCGTTTGGGAGAGAGAGAGACAGGCAGAGAGAGAGCATGAGCTGGAGAGAGGGGCAGAGGCAGAGGGAGAAGCAGACTCCCTGCTAAGGTTGGGAGCCTGATGTGGGGCTCGATCCCAGGACCCTGGGATCATGACCTGGGCCAAAGGCAGACACTTAACCATCTGAGCCACCCAGGTGCCCCCGAAATTTCTTCTTTATAAGATGTTTTTTATTTTATTTTATTTAAGATTTATTTATTTGAGAGGGAGTGCGTGTGAGCGCATGAGCGGGCAAGGCACAGAGGGAGAGGGAGAGAGAAAGAATCTCAAGCAGACTCCTGGCTGAGTGCAGAGGCTGATGTGGGGCTTGATCCCAAGACCCTGAGATCATGAGCTGAGCTAAAACCAAGAGTGAGACGTTTAACCAGCTGCGCCACTGAAGCGCCCCCTTATAACATGTTTTTTTAAACAATGTTTACAACTGCTGCATTACTAAAACTTATGGAAAATGCCATTGAAATTCTCATGATTTAATAACATAAATATTAGAAAATATGCAACATTTTTCAAAATGTATCAAAGGAATACTAGTCCCAGGTTCTTAAGAGAAAAATATCCTGTGAGCAAATATGTTTCTGAATTTCTGAGCTAAACAGTAAGTTTATTTACTGTAGGTATTTTTAGAGAAGTGGTTCTCATTTCTGCCTTTAGAGTGCATTACAATTACCTGGGACACTTAGTAAACATGAACTTCCTGGAGCCCTCCCCCCCGGAGATTATGGCATACTAATTCTAGAACAGAAGGTATATATATTTTTAACAAGCATCCCACAGGATTCTGATGCAGATGGTAAAGAAATATTGTCTTAGCAATTTTAATATTTTAATAATTCTGACCATTTTTATACATTTCAAGAGTTGGTTATACAAAGCAACCTTTCCCATTTGATGATGGGATTTTTTTTTAAATCTTAATATGTAGGTGTTCTTGGGAAAACAGTTTGACAAATACTGGAACACAGAGTTTTCTTGGAACATTTTCCTGGTCAGTTAAAATAATAGATGTAACATTAACTCCTTAGTGACTAACTTCTCATTTATTTATAAGGTACACATGAAATTTGGCATAGCCACTGCCTCATAAAAAGAGAATGCTATACAAGCATAAACTGGGTGGCAAAGTGTTTTAATGATGGCCAATTCAGTTTCCAATTGTCAACTGTTATCACATTTAAGAACATATATCCTGCCTTAAAATTAAAATATATAATGACAAAGAACTTAAATAGGAAAAAACACGTATCTCTTTTTAGGACAAGAGTTTTTAAAAGATTTAAGCATAAAAAAGCTTACACATGCTCGGCTATCCTACATATGTATTCAGCATTGAAACCTACCTATTATATTTCACAAAGAAAAACTGCAAATTTATTCAGAAAAAATTATTAGTTGTAACCCTGCCATACAATAAGGAGAAATCATTGTATGAACATGAATCTTGAGCATTTTATCTAAATTCTCTGCTTAAATGTATGTGTAGAACTTTATACACCTAAATTTTCTAGCATTCCCTTTTTTTTAATTTTTTATTGTTATTTTAATCACCATATATTACATAATTTGTTTTGATGTAGTGTTCCATGATTCATTGTTTGGGTATAACACCCAGTGCTCCATGCAGAACGTGCCCTCCTCAATACCCATCACCAGGCTAACACATCCCCGCACCCCCCTCCCCTCTAGAACCCTCAGTTTGTTTTCAGAGTCCATCATCTCTCATGGTTCGTCTCCCCCTCTGACTTACTCCCCTTCATTCTTCCTCTCCTGCTATCTTCTTCTTTTTCTTTTTTCTTAAAATATGTTGCGTTATTTGTTTCAGAAGTACAGATCTGTGATTCCACAGTCTTGCACAATTCACAGCGCTCACCGTAGCACATATCTTCCCCAATGTCCCTTTTATGATTATTATTCCAAAGTAAATATGGCCTGCATATTAGACTTGATGTTTCAAAAACTACCCAAGAAAATTTCAGAGGATGAAAATAGTTCAAATTTTCTTATTTTTCTCCTATCAGCAAGGACTTAGCCTGTGTCTTCCACATTCCAGAAATATTAAGTTCTGCTTTCATTATTTTTCTTTTGATTCAAAGGTGGTTCCTATTCATTCTTACCCCTTTCACAATAAAAGAGTCAAACATATTTTAAGATGATTTAGTCATCCCCTCGCTTCTCAGTTTGAGTTCCTTAATGGGATTCTTAATCTTCTCCCACAAATATTTTAAACATAGCAGATTGGGGGGGGATAGATTTTTAAACCATTAAGAACAATCTTTTTATCACAATTGGGATTAAACTTAGATCACTTTTCTATGCAAAGGACACTTCACTCAAAAATAAAATAACGTAGAAACAGGCGTCCCAACATATGAAATAGGTAAGAGTGGAGCAGTTCTTCCTGACAAGGTGGGGACCCGGGGTTCCACACATGTGACTGCCCATCTCCCTTGGCCCTGCAGGCATCTCCACTTGTGACCACATGGCTATGTGAAACACTGGTTTGGAAACAGTGGTTCACATCTTTATTTTCTTACAGTTTTGAGTGGTTGTTGTAAATAGGTGGGTAGGGAGATAGGGAGATAGATGTTGCCTTGATGCAAGGTGTAAAATCGTAGAATCTTTCAAATGAAAAATTAGGGGAAAAATCATCACAGGCAGTTTGCTAAGATATTGCAAAGACAGAAAGAAATCTCACCCTTTAATAGAGCCAAACAGAGAAGCAATAACCAGTCTTCAAGTAAGAGGATCAACAGTACTAATTGTCACACATAGTTCATCCTAGATTTGACTGATAATTAGAGTGCTGGTTAATTGGGAAAAGTGAGTCTTTTCATTTTTATTTGCTTTAAAATATTAGTTTAAAAAGTATATATATTCATCTTTTATTATTTTCTTACTTTGTTTTTCCTATTGTTCCCAAAATATTTCAAAGATTAAAAATGTTTATGAGAAATTTCAAACTAGCATCAATAAAGATAAATGGAGAATAATGTTAAATCTAAATGTCCCCTTGCTTTTCTACTATTTCTTACCATATCTATGGTTGATAATTATAATTTTTATCTCCTCTACATAACATCCCTAGATTTTTTGTGCTAAAAATTATTTTAAGCTAATTTCTACATTTGTAGCTTTAAAAAAGAATACCTCATTTAGCAAATGTTTATTAAATGTAAAGTGGTCTCAGGCACTGAAGGAAATAAATGCAACTATAAATTAAACAGACTCATTCATTTATTCATCAGCCCTCTGATCACTTACTATTTATCAAACAGTGTGCCAAGTATACAGCAGGCATATGAAGTCAAATGAAATAAAACTACTATCTTCAAGAGGCCCAATGTCCTATAGAAGATAGTCCATGATCAGTTATATAATGATGATTAAATAGTGCAAGACAGTCTGTGTAGAGGAAGTTCAGAGAGAAGATGGTTTGTATTCCAATGGGAAATGAATTATGTATGCACACAAATTTCTGTATATTTGAAAAAATGAAGGGGGGAGGTATTTAAATGAGTTTAGGATAGACATGGCAAGCCTTGAAATTCCATATTTGAATTTAGTATTGCGGTATGGCAGTGACAACTGAAAAAATGTCTTATTTAGCAATATGACTAGTGTTTGCAATGAAATATGGTAGCTCAGGTTTTCAAGTTTTCTAAGTAGTTAATAACACAGTTAGGACCAAATATCGATTGTCCTGATTCAGCTCTGCTTTCTAGATGCCACAGAGGGAAGAATTCACTGATCTTCTGAAATAGGTTTTGGTGGGCAGGGATAAAAAGGCATTTTAGAAAGCCTAGACCATGAGATTTCTGAGCTCCAAAATGAGGCTATGGTACGAATCTTTTAGGAGATGAATTAACCTCTGTCACGAACTTCTAGAGTCTCTAAAATCAGACATGCTTCACACCTACTTAAAACACTCAATGTTTTTCATCCATTGTTTTTCATCCAAAAACCTTAGAGTCAGTGACCCCTCATTATCTGTGCCTTGTTCATCATCCCTGTCAGCTTTTTTTATCACTATGCTCAACTTGCAACTTATACTCCAGAGACTACCAAAGTAGTTGCAGTTTCCTGAATCTTTAAATATTTGGTGTTGCTCCTATAGCCATTTCATATGCTGCTACCTCTGTCAGTCAGAGAAAGACATGTATCATATGACCTCACTGATATGAGGAATTCTTAATCTCAGGAACAAACTGAGGGTTGCTGGAGTGGTCGGGGGTGGGAGGGATTGGGTGGCTGGGTGATAGACATTGGGGAGGGTATGTGCTACGGTGAGCGCTGTGAATTGTGTAAGACTGTTGAATCACAGATCTGTACTTCTGAAACAAATAACGCAACATATTTTAAGAAAAAAGAAAAAGAAGAAGATAGCAGGAGAGGAAGAATGAAGGGGAGTAAGTCAGAGCGGGAGACGAACCAGGAGAGATGATGGACTCTGAAAAATAAACTGAGGTTTCTAGAGGGGAGGAGGGTAGGTGGATGGGTTAGCCTGGTGATGGGTATTAAGGAGGGCACATTCTGCATGGAGCACTGGGTGTTATGAACAAACAATGAATCGTGGAACACTACACCAAAACAAATGATGTAATATATGGTGATTAACATAACAATAAAAAATAAAAAAAAAATACCATGTCCTAAGTACTTTATTCAGAGGACGATTCCCACTCATGCTTCAAGATTCAACACAGATAATACATGCTCTGGGAAGTTTTTCCTGACTCCTTTCTCCTTCATGTACAAAAACTAATTGAGATCCCTTCCTAGGTACTTCCATAGCACTCTCTATTTTCCTGCATTATCACAATTTATTATAACCATCACTTATCTCCTCAACTATAAAGGAAGCTCTTTGTGGGTAGATGCCCTCTTTTTCTCTACATTTTTAGTGGTTATACCTTAACATAGCTTGCAGAATAACTATTTATTACATATGTGTTTAGATGGATAGAAATATAAATGGGTGGATGGATGAATGGATGTATGGATGACTTCATATAAGCAAATGATCCAGTTAATATGCATTGGGTAGCAGAAGACAGACTCAAAGAATGGAATTAAAAATCAAATATTCAAAAGTGATCTATTGATTTATCAAAGTTTTTTGTTATTAGTAACTTCAAGTCTGAAATTAAAACAATGTACATTCAGAATTCTTACTATTATATTGGCTTATTTCATGTCTTTCTTAGGTGTGTGGAAGTTGGAGGGTTAATATACTCAATATGATCGAATGCTGTCACTCACTGGTTTCTCTTTTTTCACATGACTGTCTTCATCTGTTTCTATTATTTTTCAGGAAAAAATGCTATTACACTGACCGGAGGAACAAATCAATGGGCAGGTCAGTGGGTGATGCGTAATTTGTTTACAACTGATTGTCATTTGGGAAAAAGAAATAAAAAGAAACATTTGATTACTCATATCAGCAGTTGTAAATTTTAGGAAAAAAAACTTTGCTGATTTGTTCAAAGATTTCCAAAATGACTTATGCCAAATTTAACAATGTTTAAAATCAGATAATCTCTTTTTTTTTCTATTTACCATTGCCATGCTTGCAATCCTCTTTTTTCTTTTTAAGATTCTATTTATTTATTTGTCAGGGAGAGAGAGCACAAGCAGGGGCAGAGGCAGAGACAGAGGGAGAGGCAGGCTTCCCGCTGAGCAAGGAGCCCGATGCGGGACTCAATGCCAGGACCCAGGAACCATGGCCTGAGCCAAAGGCAGATGCTTAACCGACTGAGCCACTCAAGTGTCCCTGCAATCCTTTTTTGATAGAATTGTTGTGAGAGGAGGATTTTAATTGCAAGTTAGCATCTCAGGAGATTTTAATTTAAAAAATAGTTATAAAATCAGGATTGATGGGCAAATGATGACCCACTAGAGTAACAGAAGAACAGACATGGCAGAAACCTTCTGGATCATTCAGTCCAAATCTCTTGTTTGACAGAGGTGGTCAAGGAGAGACCAGCCTCCAGAGTGATGAAGTGGTTTACCAAAGCCACATAGCATCTTATTTCACCAGCTGAGCTGCCTGTCTTATCCTAATATTGAAAACAAACTTTTCTTCAAGAGCTTCATCTCAAAACTTCTCTTTACCTACTATGGTAAGAGTAGCTATGACAAAGGAATTTATCAAACCACAACCGTGAGACAGGAGAAGCTCTCCCACCT
This sequence comes from Callorhinus ursinus, assembly GCF_003265705.2. NCBI lineage: Eukaryota > Metazoa > Chordata > Mammalia > Carnivora > Otariidae > Callorhinus > Callorhinus ursinus. The sequence continues at coordinate 22,182,877 of NW_027397083.1, read as the reverse complement.
GAATCACCTTGGCCCTGTTTTCACTGAGGAAAATGAACTTCCATTCAATGGGTGCTAAAAACAAAAGGCTTCTTATACTTGGCTCTTTTTCTGCTCATTGCAAAAGAATCAGTTAGTGAAAGCAAAATATGATAGAGTACGCTCTATTGAATAATACTGCAGGATGCTACAAGTCAGAATGACACAAAACTGGAATCATATAGTGTGAACATCAGAACATTTTAGGAAAGGATTCCATAAATCAAGTTTCTTTACCAGAGAAAGTGGCTAAATATAATTTAGAACTTTAAGAAAAATTTTCATTTTAGGAGAGGAGAATGTTGGTCTCTCTTATACATTAAATTTAGATGTGGTGGGGACAGGTAACAAACAAAGTAAATAAATAATGGGGGGGACTTGAAGTTAGAATGAATATTAGAGGAATTAGTACTTAAAAGTCTCTTTAAAATACTAAAATTATTAATGATGCTCCTCAGTCAGGTCAGATTTTTCTTTTTGTTGGGTTAACATGCTCAGATTTAAAATGAACTTTTATCATTCCCCTTGTGCATATTTGGTCCTAGTCATATAGCAAATTTCCAAAATTATTTTTATATAATAATGTAAAAGTCATTGGAAGTAAAATATATGAATTTACAACTGCAGAGGGTTTTGTTTTTCTCTGCATGTGCCTGCATTATGTTTGATGTGTTGATAAAATGTCTTTGGGTTAGGTTCAGTGTGCTCTATAGAATTAGTAAGATTTTGCTACTATATAATTAGTGGGTTTTCTGATAAACAAGCATCTTTCTTTCAGAGACTAGCAGAGGGGTAAAATCCTATATATTAAAATAGCAACAAATTTCTGTATTATATTATGTAATTTAGCTTAAAGTGCACTTGTGTTTAGAATGAATGATAAATGTGTATATTAAATTCTAAAGAAAACATCTTTAATAGTGGAAAAAATGTGGGTTTTTTTTCTATTTTGGTCAAACATAAAAATAAACTAGAAAAATAAATACTATATTATGTATCATAATGTTTTATTATCATTTGTGTTTATTATTTTCTGTTTAATTTCATGAAATGAAAATTCAGTTATATGTTCCAAATAATTATTAAAATACCTTAAACATTGCTACAGCCTACCTCTTTACAATTTACTTATTACAAATAGTTTTCTTTGTTCCTTGACTTTTTGGATGCATACGGGAAGGATAACAAATACATAGGAAGGGCATTTATAAAAGTATATGACATATTAAACTGAGAAAAAGGATGTCATGTTATTTGCTTGAGTTTAGACTTTCACTTAGGGAAATGACTGATTTTGATTTTTTTTAAACTTTAACTTTGGAGAGAAAGTTTAAGTGTCCCCCCACTCCCCCCATCCCCGTGTGTGTGTGTGTGTGTGTGTGTGTGTGTGTGTGTGGTGACCATCATTGTTATAAAATTTAAAAAACCCAATTTGTAGACAATTGGCAAGAGAGAAATGAAAATCAATTATGTGCATTTAGATTTCACTTGTGCTTTTCCATTCTTGAAGTGGGAAAGATGTTTGTGCCTAGGTATCTTGACCAGTAAAAGGTGATGAATAATGTACAGGCAATTATCCAGCTTTTGAAGATTGTCATTTCTCCTGGCAGGTTGATAGGAAATGGCTATAGTTTTATTATTGATGCTATTTATCATTTGTTTACAAAGCACTTTCACATTCAGTTATCAAAACATCTTCAAAATGACCCTTCGGGGAGGCAGAACAAAGAGTAACTAGTTTTGCAGATCTCAGAGAATAAATGACCATTATCACCACTCTCTACTACCCCCATGCCTCCTCCCCTCTCCCAGATTTCACAGCTGGTTGGGTAGAGTTGGCCCTCCGATGAAGTTCTTTTGGCCCTTTTATCCAGATTTCTTTTCAATTTCCGTAGAATTCTCTGCTTTCCATTGATTTTAGCCAAGGAACTTAAAGCTCCATTAGAAGTCCTATTCACAATATGCCATGAAACCTTGAGTCTGCAAGATGGCCAAGGTGACAAAGATTTGGTAGAGTGTAAACTGCATTAGATCATGTTGGTGACATGTTGGTGAGACTAGTAGTAGTAGACAGAGTAATAATAACTCTCCTTATTATTATTATTGTAAACATTACTGAGTGCTTGCTGCGTGCTTAGCACTGTGGATTCAAGCATTACATATTTAATTCTCAAAATATCTTTTCCTTTAAGAGATGAGAAAATAGAATAAGAATCAAGGAAATTGAGTAATAGTCTAGAACTTTGCATCCCATGATTCAAATCCAGGCCTGATCACGTTTCACTATCAGAATCATTTACTTCTTCATAGAAAGTGCATATGAAAAGTCTACATTATAATATTATTTATTTCTATAAAAATGAGTGATGATCTGAAGGCCATTTTATTTCATTAATATTTTTAAAATTCATCTCCGCTTCCCGTATATTTGTATGTTGTCAGAGACAGGCCCTCAGAAACTGTAGTTCATCATCATTTCCTAAGTGCTGTCAGAATGTATCCTTTTATTTGATCCTTCTAGCACCTGGTAAGGTAAGACAGATGGAAACACTTTCTCTCTCTAGAGATAAAGAACCTAAAGCTCAAGATTGAAAATGTTTGCCTCAATCTCAATAACTGGCAAATTCAGTCCTGGAAGACTCCTCCTCCACCTCCTACTCTGCTATGTTCCTCACTGTGCCAAGTTTAAAAAGCTGGAGTATTTGCTATATAATCTGTTCAGTGATTTATAAATATCTGTGCACTAGTCGCTGAAATACGGAGATACTCTGTGATTTCAGAGGCTTTTGTTATCATGAGAAGAAGCAAAATGAACACCCCAGACATTGCCCATTTATTATTTTAGGCTAGAAAAAATACTTTGGTCCCTCTAAAACCAAAAGTGGCTTGTGATCTATATGATAACCAGCTGGTAAAGGAAAGATCCAGACTCTCCACATGCTAAACTTTATATCAATTGATTGTTATTTCAAATTATGCATAGTAATCTTACCATAATAGACTTGAGTGGAATAATTCCTCAGATACACTATTAGCTGCCTGCACATTGCTATACTGAATTTTTAAAAGTTTAAGCAGCGCTGGCCAAACAGATATTAAGATACATTGTACTTGTCTAGGAAACTATCCTATTCTGCTACTTTGATTCTTACTATTGTGGAAGGGGCCAAAAATTGACAAAGAACCTCATAGTGTGTAAATATTGCAGTTTTTTTAAGTAAACACAATTATTATTACAGTTACTCAGAATTAGGTTTTCGGAATCAATCTCCGGACTCAATATCTCTTTCTTTTGCTTGTTTTTCTTTGTACAGTAAATATGATTCCAATCAGTATATATACATAAGAACGGTATGTATATATATGTATCTATATATATATACATACAGTTCTTATGACTGTATTCTAAAGCTGAGACCAAAGTATCATGATATAAGATTTCCTGAAACAGTATCTTAATGTCATATATCTGGTGTCTGTACTAAACCCATTACTCAAAATGCAGCCAGTGGATAGCAGCATGGACATCCCCTAGGAGCTGGTTAGAAATGCAGTAGGCTCACCCTGGGTCTACTTGACCCTGGGTCAAGTTTAAAATAAGACACCAGGGGCGCCCGGGTGGCTCAGTCAGTTAAGCGTCCGACTCTTGATTTCAGCCCAGGTCATGATCTCGGGGTTGTGAGATAGAGCCCAGCGTCTCCTTGGGATTCTCTCCCTCCCTTTCCTGCTGCCCCTCCCCTCTTTTAAAAATAAATAAATAAATCTTTTAAAAAATAAAATAAGACAGCACCTTTCAAATCTCCAGCTAGGTCAATTTTTCTTTGAGTGAGGAAATGGAGGCAAGAAGTTAAATAACGTCTGTCAGTTCACACAGCCACTGTGGTGCCAAGCTGCCTTTGAACTTGGTTTTGCTTGACACCAAAACCCTTGCTGTTTCCATCACAGCTGGGGCTTGCAGCGCTGTTGAATAAGCGTGTTGTAGACATTTATTTCCTTTTAGTCTCCGCTTGTAGAGCCACATGGCTGTCGAGTTTTCAGAGAATTACAGCTGTGGGTATACCTACATACATACATCTGTGCACTCACAACTTAGATGAGCAGGTCACGCTCCTTTTATTGTTATGTTCTTTCCTACCGCCATCTTTATGTATGATGATTCTTTAACATTTTCCACAAGATTTTTATCATAAGGATAACCTAGTTGCACCAAAAGACTTTAAACTGCAAGATTTGGTTTGTTTTGGAACTTCTTTCTTTTGTGTGGGAACAAGAGAAATGCTTGTGTGTGGGTGTGAGTGTGGGTGTGTGTACGTCTTTTTGAAACTCCTTTTTCGGAACGGTATAGAATAGAGGCATGGCTCTGGAATGCAACCTAATCTAGTTCATGTGACTTTGTTCCAGTGTACAAAATTATTTTAGGAGAATAAAAAAATGGATGTCCCAAAACCCAATGGTTCTTGACAAGTCAGCTTTTCCAAACCTGCAGGAGTCAGACTGCTATACTGGCCCCTTCAGCCGTGCACGGATTCACCAGTAAGTTCACATTTCTTTTTCTTCCATGACTTGACTTGATACCTTTCATTATCTAGGAGTTATTAATAGAATAAAAATACCTTGGAACAGTTCCATTGTTTGCCAAATAAGTCAGAGAATGTATCATTTTATTAAAATGTTTTTTGCACTTAATTTATGAACAGTACTCAGCGAGCATTATTAATTCCTTATCAGCTGATTTAGAGACACTCAGGAAATGAATAATTAATTGTAAACTCACATGGGCTGGTAGTCTAGGTCCCAATTCTTTAAAAAATAATTGTTGGCGCATCGAAGTACAAAACTAAAAAGTACAATATCACATATTCTGCATGGAGCACTGGGTGTTATGAACAAACAATGAATCATGGAACAGTACACCAAAACAAATTATGTAATATATGGTGATTAACATAACAATAAAAAAATTTTTTAAAAAAGTACAATATCAGAATGGTGGAAGCTACTAAAATGGACATGGATACAGATACCATGAAACAAAGCAGAGTAAAGTCAACCTGTTAGGAAAGACACAAATAAAATGCACATTTTTACAAGAGAGGCAGAAGCTACAGCCAGAGGAAAGGATCTAGGAAGTCTTTTTGAAGGAGATAGTCCTCTCCAGCAGGTAAAAGTGTGGAGCGAGGTGGAGAGAAGTGTGTGTGGGGGGGTAGATATCAGAGTCAGAGCAAAATCCTGAGAAAAAAGAAATGTGAGATTTCAAGGTGTGAGAAATTGTACAATTTGACTATCAGATGCAAAAACCCAGGACTATAGGAAATCAGACTGAAGGAGAGGCTGAAATGCAAAAATAGAGAGCCTGGAAGGAAAATAAGGAATTTAATTTTGTATGTATGCTGACACATTAATAGTAGGAGTGCTCTAAGAATCAGAGCTGTGCTTGAAAAGTCAGGTGGGAAATTGGGCAACCAGTTAAGAGGACATTCCTCTCGTAATCTAGGCAATGAGACCCAGAACAATAGGGTAGCTCAAAGCCAGAGAGAGGCAGTTCAGTTAGAAAAGTTGACTGGTTTGGCAACTGTTTGAATATGGATGGTAAAAAGAAAACAAGAATCATAGAAGACCTAAAACTTCAGTACTAAGTGCCTGGAAAAAAATGGCCGATTATTACTCACAGAGATAAAGCAACTGGAAACAGGAACTGTCAGAAGTTGAGTAAGGTCCAGGACGCTTCCATTTTTTTAAGGCTCCCACCATATTACAAAATAAATGCTGAAATAGACCTCCTTTCCTGTCAGGATCACCCTTTTGCTCTTTACTCATTAGCGCTCATTACAGTTTCTCTTTGCAACTCTTACTACATGGGGATGGTACAGGGCATGAAGGGGAAGGGAGAACTGTTGATTATTATTGAGGTTTGGAAAGCAAGCCAAGTTAGCTTGGAAGGTGTGGTATGGGGAAATGACATCATTTTTAATGTGTTCTATTTGGAACTACATTGCTTAAGGTAGTACAAAATTTATGGGAGGCAATGGGCAATTTAATACTGCTGTCCCCGCTTCATGCTAAACACGAAATAGGAGGACATCTAGGCTTCCCTATAAACTGAAAGATTTTTAAATGAATGTTTGATAATGCCTGTATTATTTATAAATGTATTTTGTCTCTGCCAATTGATTTATTTTAAGAGGATCATTTGTCTTTTGACTTACTCTACTTCTCATGTGTTAGTTTTAATGGAAAAAACAGATGGATGACTACCTAGAAACTTGTAACTGTTGCTGGACTCTGTGCTCTGCTTTGAATATTAAAACAAATCCCCTTATTTTTACAGCTTCATAATAAACAACAAGGACACATTCTTCAGCAATGCTACTCGAAGCAGGATAGTCTATCACATGCTACAGCACACGAAATATGAAAATGGAATATCAAAAGTGGGTAAGAACACTAATTAAAAATATAAAGAAGGTAGAATTTGCTGTTACTAATTATATCCGGAAATACTTATTTTCACATCTGAAGCTTTGCCTTCATGCATTAAACATGAGGATATAAGGCATTGAACACAAATTCTAAGCATCATATTTTTCAGCCTTCCAATAAAAAAAACTAAATAAAACAACAGCAACAACAAAAACTTTTTCAAGGGCATTTAGCCATATGTATCAAAATGAGAACACTTTGGAATAGAAATTTTATCTCTTGGAATGTATCTCAAAGAAATAATCAGATTTTGGATAACAATATATGTAGAAGTTTGTTCATAGTGGCTTTGTTTATAAACAAAGATTAGAATAGAATGAAACTGGAGATACGCCAGCCGTCCATCTCTAGGAACTAACAATAAGTTAGGCTATGCTCCATAAATGCATCCATTTAAAATTATTTGTTATTTGTTCACTCTTAACTCAAATTTATTGAACATCTGTTGTATGCTATATATCACAAAAAAGTATATGACGCAGACCCCTTACTTGTTGAAATGGAAAATTAGTGATTAGTTCTCCATTTATTGACTTTGAAAGGTAGCCACAATGCATAATCAAGTGAAAAAAAAGACCAGATTAAAAACTATAAGTCTAATGTAATTCCATTTCCTAAACACACATTTGTAAAAAGAAAAAAATCTGGAAGAATATATATGAAACTTTCTAGAAGTTACCTCCAGAAGGTGAAATAACAGCTAATTTTAACTTTATAGATTTCTGTGTTGTTTAAATGTATTGCAGTATGCCACTATATGTATATTGCAAAAGAAAACTGAGAAAATTTCACCTAGAAAAATTAAATAAAATTGCAAAGTTTACATAGTGCAGAGCAGAAAACAGGTAATAAATGAGCTGGTCTTTTAATTATTAGGGTGAAAAATACAAGACAGTGAAGAAATCAAATGTTAGTTATGTCCTAAAATCCTTACAAATATAAAGTTGATAGCCATTGGAAACTTGTACTAATTTCTACTGAATTGTATTAAAAAATAGTGCCATAGAAGTAAAATGAACTATGTTTCAAGTCAGCCATTTATTAAAAAGGAAAGTTCAGACTTTGGTTCTCCTCTGATTAATAATTCATTTGTTACTGAGTAGTCAAAATAGTTAATTTGGACACTAAATCCTTACAAAAAATTTGACACTTAGTTTTCTAAATAAGAAATAAAAATAGAGAAGTCCAGAATATAAAATAAATTAATGTGTCTAAGTGATAGTGTTATGTGCTTACATAGTCTTTAAAAATAAAAATATGACATTTCAAATGATTATAAAGATATCATGCCCTTTGTAGAATATACAATAAACACAAAAGGTATAAAAATAAAATTTAAAAATCCCCAAACTCAATTGTCACTCTCACAAAGTAATACTGAATGTATATATAGTAAATTTGTATGATTCTAATAATGATGTGTTGAACATGATGTATATATACATGATTTTTAGAATCATGCAGTATTTACAATTTTGTCCTTTTTAAAAAGTATTTCTGAGCATTTTCTCAAGCCCTTTGGTATGTCTGTAAACATTGTAAATAGCTGTACAAAATTCTATTATAGGCATTCATCAAATTGCAGTTATTTACCAAGTACCTAGTATAATTAATTGCACCATAATAATTAAATGATTCCCTGATTTGGGGTATACAATTATTTCTTATTCTTTACGAATATAAATAATACCGTAACAAAAATTATTCTCCAAAAGTTTCCCAATATCTAATCATACCACGACAATATGAGAATGTCCATTTCACTACGCTCTGGCTGAGATGGAGGAGATTTTAAGAAGTGTCACATATTGCTATTTATGTCTCCTTGGCTCAGTATTACTTAAAGACTTCTCAAAACCAATATCCTTTAGAGACATTTTGTTGGTGGAGAATTCCTCTGTTTTCTTGACAAAATGTTGTTTTGAGGCAGAAAAAAATATTTGCTTCAGGTTCATGTGATCCCAGATAAATAGGTATTTAAAAGCCTCGTATTTCATGATATGACAAAGTGCCATGTGTTGGCACCTTACAAATCTCCATTGCTTCATGTTGTAAGGACACAAATAGACTCTTTAGTATCAGTGTCTTTCACAGCCCCCTGCCTTCAGAGGTGTGGCTATGGGTGTCTTTTGGGTTATTTTAAGTTTTTAAATTAATTTGTTCTCCCAAATTTATATATTTTGCTACAGAAGGAAGTCTTCATTTGAACGGACTCAAAAACTGTTCTTTTTTTTCCCTCTTTCCAGGTATCTGTAAACTTATAAACAATGGCTCATACATAGCAGCTTTTCCCCCTCATGAGGTAATTTTGAAATAAAACTTCCATTGGGGGGGAAAAAAGTTTCTCGTGCTCATTGCTGATCCTTCTTTTATTTTATTTATTTATTTTTTAAGTCTGGCCACCCACTCCTAGGAGGATTCAATCAGTGAGTGGCCCTGGGCCTTCCTCAGACCCCATTATGATCTCTGGCTGCATACTGGCCCCAGTGCTCTAGAACCTTTGTGCAATTTTTCCCTTGTCAGGAGTCCCAGCCCCGGAGGGAACTTAGGGACATGGTTCAACCACTCTGACCACCATCCTCTACTCCAATGCAGAGTTGCATGCTTGACCCAGCTTGGGATCCACACCATTCCCAAACAGGGCAAGTTCTGGTTTGTGCCTACTACTTTGTGATACCTGAAAATCTAAGACAAACCCACAACACAAACCTTCACCCCATTATTTACTTGATTCTCTGCCAGGTTATTACCTACTAATTTTAAGTTAGAAACACCTGCTCCAACCTATAGTGAGTTCTGCCTGCTGAGTTATGAATAACATTTGAATCAGTTTTGAACATCCTCTCCCAACACACACACACACACACACACACACTATATTCTTTTTAAGACCACTTTGCATTTTAAAATAAGTATGGGGTCTTTAGAGGTTTGAGGTCAGCAACCTCAGAACCCATCACTTCTATTTATAAAGGCTGAGGACTCACAAGGTGTAACCCCTTCACAGTCTAGTAGAAATCATAAAGGATAAAATGCATCGAGCACTTCCTATTTGGCACTGAGCTAAGTGTTTTATATGGATTATCTCATTTAATCCTTAGGACAACCCTTTGAGATAGACAATAATAATAACTCCATTTTATAGCTAGGTCATTGAGGCACAGAAAAATTAAGTATCAAAGGCACAGGTTTGAGCCCACGAAGCCAGACCCCAAAGCATCTATTCATTATGGTATGAATATCTTACTTACAGTAGGAATAGAAATAATAATAATGGGTAATATGTTAGGTTATTTCAGGTGACAGGCCCCCTTTTCCCATTAATCTGAAAATAATCCTGGAGTGGTAGATATTATTATTTTCTCATTATAGAGATACAGAAATAAGGCTCAGAGAAATTAAACATGATGTCAGATTTGACATAGTCGGTAAGTGGTACAGTGTTCAGAGTAGCAAACCTAAGGCCCTGGGAGAGCTTCTATAGCAAAGGAAGTTTTGGTTTGTTCTTTGTGCGAGTAATTTCATCTACATAACTAGTCTGTGTTCTAGCAGTTCATTTGACACTTTCTTGTGTGAAATTTGGAACCTATTTGGAGTAGTTTGTAAATAATAATCCTGTTTATTCTTCTCTGTTGGTTGGAGTAGGGGACTGATCATGAGGATATAAAGGGGTGATCACTGAGTGCACATGGTCCTCCGAACAGGGATGGAAACATGGGCGAGCAGGCGTCAACACTGCAGTTTTCTCTTACAGCCAACAGGTGTCACTGTCAACCAGAACAGTATGGTTGAGGTTCTTGAGCAGAATTAAAACAATGATCTACTAGGGATCTACCAGGAAGAGCCTATGTCTGCCCACTGAGGCTGGGAAGGAAACTCAGGTGTTTTAGAAAGATTATCATTAACTACTGAAAGAAAGCTGAGACTTTGGTTCACCTTCCCTTACTTGCCCAATCTCAGGGCAGTCTATCCTAACAGATCAGTCCAACTGCACAAGCAAACAAACATTTTCCAAGTGGAGGTACCCATGCTTGAAATCTTGATCTTCACTTTCATCTCCTTAGCTTCTAATCTTTAGGCTTTAAAAGCCTTGGGCTCTCTTAAGGAAGAAAACTTGGACTGCACTGTAGGAGAGGAAATCTTTTATCTTCTTCCCTTCAGGGTTCTTTGGCTAACCTAATAAATTGACATAAAGCAGGTTATTAATAGGAGAAAAGCAAATTTAATTATACATGTACAGATCCCCACGAAGACATGAGAGGCTCTCCAGCAGTCAGGAATTGAGGTTTATATGCTATCCTGAGTTAAAAAGAAGAGGGCAGTGGTCTAGGAGGGAGGTAATTCACAGGACAATGGAAGAGAAAATGTTGGGTGAACCAATGCTTGCCACATCCTGCAGCTAAGTATTTCTTATGTAAAAATGTTATCCTTGGTAATTGCTCTCCTCCCTCTCATAGGCTTCCTATCTAAATTATTTTGAGCAGGAGGGTTGCCTGGGTGGCTCAGTCAGTTAATCGACTGCCTTCGGCTTGGGTCATGATCCTGGGGTCCTGGGATCGAGCCTCATGTCGGGCTCTCTGCTCAGCGGGAAGCCAGCTTCTCCCTCTCCCCCTGCCCCTTCTCCAGCTTGTGCTCTCTCTCTCTCACTCACTTTCTGTCTCTCAAATAAATAAAAAATCTTTAAAAAAAATAAATTATTTTGAGCAGGTAAGGGGGTAGGTAAAAAACTTCTTGAGTCTATTGGCCATTAATTTTTTTCAACTTAGAACTAATCTACATGCCAAAGTAGCACATTCTTGCCCTAAACCCCATCAGCACTTTAACTGTACTTCTATCTTTACCTAATTAATTTATCCATTTCATTGGAAAGTGAGAGAGAGTGAAATCCACCTGTATCTCTCATTTCAACCTTGAGGCATCTGCAGACTGTGATTCAAGCTGCCCTCTTTCTTCATAAGAACTCACACCCCTGGTTGTCTGGGATCACTCAGATGATAGTTTTCCACCTTTTTTTAGAATGAGAATTTTTTTTATTTTTATTTCTTTATTATGTTCAATTAGTCAACATATATTACATCATTAGTTTTTGGGGTTTTTTTTAAAGATTTTATTTATTTATTTGAGTGAGAGAGAATGAGAAATAGAGAGCACGAGAGGGAAGAGGGTCAGAGGGAGAAGCAGACTCCCCGCCGAGCAGGTAGCCCGATGTGGGACTCGATCCCGGGACTCCAGGATCATGACCTGAGCCGAAGGCAGTCCCTTAACCAACTGAGCCACCCAGGGACCCATGGGGTTTTTTTTTATTATATGTTCAATTAGCCGACATATAATACGTCATTAGTTTTTGATGTAGTGTTCAACAGTTCATTAGTTGTGTATAACACTAAGTGCCCATCACCACCACACTTGCCCTCCTTAATACCCATCACCCTGTTTCCACTTTTCAGTGGCCACAATATATCGAACACCATAAATTAACTAACACCGATTTTGTACTTTATACGTGCCCAGCACTTTACAATGCAAGTGAGACCTCACAAAACCTCTCTATGGTGGAAATCATTAATATTTATTCTTATTCTCATCATCTACATGAGGAAACTCCACTTGTTTTAAATTTTCATTAAGCTGTTTGTAAAAGTAGAATCACACATTGGAATGAGATGGAGTTTGTCAAATCTTGTCCTAAGTTTTGGCTTAGAAAATAGTCACCATATCTGTTTCCCTCCTTTTTGATTGTAAAAGCAAAGCAGTTCCTCTGTCAGGCATATATACTCTATGTGTCTAATATTACAACCCATATGACAGTTTTTGAGGGGAGATATAAAGAATTTGACAATGTTTCCGTTTTTGGATTATCTTATCTAAAGTAAGGTATGAGGATTCTAGAACTGAAAAACTTGACTAGCTCTTGTGACTTAGCCCTCTTATGCTTTTTGATTGAACATTTACTTTCTTCTCTCACTTCTGTAAATAAAATAAATATTTTCTGGGACTGAGTCACTGTTTAAAGTAGAATAATACTCTTAATTTCTGAAGTAAAGATTACAACTATTTCTCTCAGTGATGGTGAATGTAGTATTTATTAAAAAACCTTAGGTTACAAACAATGAGACCCAAATTCTAGTTTACTTGAAGTGAAAGGGACCTCATTGTTTTAAAAAATGACTTTAAGGAAGGACTTTTAAGTAATTATCAGAATATTTTCAATGAAAGAGAGATATATAAAGAGATTTACTACATCATTCCAGTGATGGGCTTAAGTTTACAATTTCTGAAGTTTTCAGTAAGTTGTTAAATTGTTCTGTAAGGAAAAAATAGTAAAAGCAATTCCTATTAAGTTCAAATTTACTAAGAGAATGTATATCAATTTATCTTATGTTATGTGTTTCAGGGAGCCTACAAAAGTAGCCAGCCCATCAAAACGCATGGACCTCAGAATAACAGACATCTATTATATGAGCGCTGGGCACGCTGGGGAATGTGGTATAAGCATCAGCCCCTGGATTTAATCAGGTAATGTGGATGGATTGATAATGGAAGATATATTATGCTGTTCTGTTGTCATTTTCCAGATTTGGAATTATTTTACTCACCCACCAAATCATCTATCTCATTCAGGAGGCAGTCAGAGAAAAAGAAGCCACTATAGGTCTTTCCAATGAAAAAGAACTTAATTTAGGGATTTGGTTATATAGGGGATGGGAAAGCTAAGACATCAGAGAGGAATAGTGAGGTAACCAGAGATTAACAACAGAAGAAGATCGCTAACAACCTTGAGGTTGCAAGGAAAATGGGATGAAGTATATTTCAGAGCCCACTACCTGGGCCATTGGGCAGGAGCTACACCATCCACAACTAGGACTGTCCACAGAGAAGTGAAAGTGTTGGCAGTGGAGCCATGAAGAAGGAATGACTACTTCTCCCTGAGACCTTGCCCGAGAGAGAAGGAAAGCTCTTGGCTTTCCCCCCCTCCTCACACCTTTGAGTCTTCCAGGAGCAATTTACAATAGAACCTGTGTAATCTACTTCCCTGTGAAAACAAACCAAAATGGGGAAAGGCAGAAAATGGGTCTGAGAGCAGAGAGAAAAATGACCAACATAGCATCTACGCATGTCTTTCAACCAAGAATTTGTAAGTATTCCATTCCAGGAAGCACATTTATAGTGAGTAACTGCTCTCAATTTCAGTTAGTCTCCAGATACTGTTTTATTCATTATTTATTTAATTTTGATGGAGGATAATTTGTTCTTTTAAAAATATCAGGCGGGGTGCCTGGGTGGCTCAGTCATTAAGCATCTGCCTTCGGCTCAGGTCATGATCCCAGGGTCCTGGGATCGAGTCCTGCTCAGTGGGAGGCCTGCTTCTCCCTCTCCCACTCTCCCTGCTTGTGTTCCCGTTCTCGCTGTGTCTCTCTCTGTCAAATAATTCTCTTATCTATTAGACACATTGCTATTGCTGCTTCAGGTAATTTCAGCAAGTAACCTTTATTTTTAATAACTAAGGTTATTTGGCTACTGTTACCAATTATTTGGCTATTGACACAGAAGGGAAATTTTGCTTATGAAAGTCATATATTTTGTGTTCAAGTAGCTAAGAAGAGAGGGGGGAGATGAAGGGCTTACCCAAGATGAAGGCCATAAAAGAGTAGAGATGGCACTTCAGCATCTTCCTGCTCTCTAGGAACCTGCTTGTTACCCAGATATAAAACAGATAAAAAGAGAGTGGCTATGGGTGAAGGATAGTGAAGAGTGACACCGATAGCAACCGAGCAATTCTTCCCTGCCTCGGCATGGTTTTTGAGATTCCTCTAGAGATGCTAGAATATTATGAATACCAATGCTCTAGGTCAAGGGGGTTTCCATCAGCTTTCTTGGCCTGGAACTAGCTTCTCCCTCTCCCGAATCGGATCTAAAATCTGCTGTAACTTAGGTGATAAAACGACTGTCAAATAATATTGTTGTTCCTCTTAACCTTCAACAGTATATAATTGAAAATTTCAGTATAATGCTGCCTGTTTAAGGGGGGTTGTCTGTGCAGTCCTCTGTAGTCATTATTATAAAGACATTCCATTATGTTAGTAATATATGCAAAAACCCACTCTACTTCACAGAAGAACACTTGCTTAAAGGAACAGATGGCTTTATTGCAATACCTGTTGATATGATAAGCTTTTGTCTCAACTAGAACAATATCGTTGTATGAGAAGTGAATGATCTACTGATCTATGTCTCCTAAGAGAAATCAATGAAAAAAAACAAAAACTTAGATAAATGGAGGATGACTCCATTTCTATACCTGGTAGAATATGCAAAATTTTAATCTGCACAATACAGAGAGTGACGTAGAAAAAGAATGATTTTCAGAGAGAAAAAAAATACCAAGAGAATTGTCTTGTCAAGGAAAAAATACCGAGAGAATTTCCTTCCCAGCAAGAATCACTGCCCAGTGCAATATTCCTAAATGAGCTGTACAACACCGATTTTTAGAGCTATCCCTGGAACGAAACTGTGTTAAGTAACCATTTTTAGAAGATGGAGACCAAACAGTCATAGAGAATTCAAGAAATTATTATTTCTTACCAGAGCTTTATAAACTGTGTGGCAGTTGATATTGTCAGTAGACTTGGTGAAGAAAGAGCAAAAGATAGTCATTAGAACTGTCTTATTCATCTGCCATTTCCATATAAACTATGTTCATCGGCTCAAGGGAAATAAAATATATTCATTTCCTTAGTTTCATTCAGTACTCCCTGTGGTGGGTGCTAGTAAAGAAGACACAGGTCCACTTTGAGGCACTTGAAGTCTTATGGAGGGGAGAGGAATGGAAGAGTGACAGGTTAATTGCCATAAAGTGTTATAAATTTAAGACACTGAAATGTGGGTGAGGGCAATATGTGAACAAGATCAGGAGCGTCTAAGCCAGGGTTGCGGTGGAAGTCAGGAAAGGCTTCCTGTAAGAAGTGATATAAAGTGAAGGATGTGTACAAGCCAGACAAGGGAGGAAGATGAAATGTAATATTCCAAAGTAAGGGAACAGCATTGACCAAGGAAAGAATCGTGTGCTCCAGGAACTGCAGAGTTAACTTTGTTGAGGAAGGTGTGACATGATTGTGTCTAGCATAAGGGAGTCTGGCCAAGGGTGCAGATGGAGACTGAAATCAAGTCTACTCTCAACATCTACCTACAGGGAAGACTTTTTTCTAATTTACACAAAAGCAATATGATTTAGCACAGCTCTGTGTGTGGAAAACAAAAAGACATTTTACTAGGAGGATGGAGAAAGGCAATAATTGGCTTTTAAAAGTTTTATGAACCTTGTTAAGAAGTTTGACACAGAAAGAATACATTTTATAAAATTACCCCTGGAATGACAGTGTTTAAAGATAAATAGCATCACCATTATTGGATTCATTAACAAGTGGGAATATTAAGATATCCCAGATGTAACTTACTGAGGAACTGAGCTGGTATGTCCATCTGAAATTTTGACTAGGTGTGACATCAACATTTGCCATGTTGCTTGTGTTGCTTTAAACTAAGGGTTTGCTTTCTCATGCAGACTCTACTTCGGTGAGAAGATTGGGCTATACTTTGCTTGGCTGGGATGGTATACTGGAATGCTGATTCCTGCAGCACTGGTTGGCTTGTGTGTGTTTTTCTATGGGATATTTACAATGAATGGAAGTCAAGTAAGGTGAGCTATTAAGAGCCTTATTAAAATGTGTTGGCCTTTATTCTGATTGGCAGAAGCTTTATGATAATGCTGACTGTGAAAAACAACTCATGGTTCTACAATTTATTTGCTGGGATTTCTGAGGGGAAGAGAAAAGCACTATTTTTTAAAAGGCCATTTCCATATTTTTATATGCAAATTCTCTTGGATAAGTTCTAAGACTGTTTCTCTGTATGCAAAATTTCTCTTTCTAGTATATCCCACTTAATAATTCAACAAGGCAATGGTAGTTTTATATAATTTACATTTCCATAGTATTTGGTAGTCCAGAATGCCCTCTCACTAAGGTAGTTCAAATAATCTAAATTACTATAATTCTTTAAACACTTACAATATACAAAGAGCTTCCCAATAATGTTCTCTTTTTTTTTTCATTTGATAGGAACTTCACTACCATCTTTTTTGCAGATGAGGGAAACTTACATGTTTAGAGATGTCTGAACAAAAATATTTGTAGCACATAAATCCTGCTCTGAGCAATCTTCTCTCCTGAGAACATAAAATCACTTTCTATTTTCTTCTTATTCTCTATAAGAACAAATATTTGTAAGTTTTTTAGTATCAACTTAAAGTATCAAGACGGTAGTGAAATAAGGTTTGACAAAAATCAAGCATTTATGAGAATGGAGATTCTACTGTTAAAGTTGAAATCACTCAAGATGTGCGTGGAGGAACAATACATTATTATTCAGCAGAGACAAGACTCACCCAGACATTAAAGAATCCTCACAATGAATGTTTTATTTAATATATACAAAGATATCATCAAGTTCAGGCTTGTATGATATAATTCAAAATATGAAAAGCACTTCCCTCCTTTAAAGCTCAGCACTTTGTTCTCCTTTGGTCCATCTTTTAACCATGACCTTACTACTGGGTAGTAATCATGACAGTTAATGGTATCATAAAAATAATTTCCTTGAATTCTCTCTCTCTTTCTCTCTCTCTCTACACACACATATATATATATCTTTATTATACATATGTGTATGGATAACGATTTGCCAAAAAACAAAATATTTCCATTGTCCTAGAGTTAAATCCAGTTCCATAACCAACGTCCTTGATTTGATATCTTAGTGTCCCCTTGCTCTCCATGAATGCTAAATGATAATTAGTTTGAAAACAAAGAAACACCTACTGTTCAAACACATTTCATCTAGTCGGAGGTTTATTTCAGAATTTTGCAAACTCACTACCACTCTGGAAGGCAGCATCTTCCTGAACAGAGTTGTGCCCAGTGGAAACATCTATCCCTATTTGGGCATTTCTCTGTATGCTGTTAAATCAGTAACCTCTGAAGCTAAGAAAACAGGTTATGATTTGAAGTTATAGTATCTTGGAAAGAAAAACACTTTTTTCTACTTTTTTATTCTCTCTTTCTATGAGTTTGGCTTTCTTAAAGATTTACTTTAAGGTGATGCCATAAAATAATTTTTCTTCCTCTGGCTTATCTTACTTAGTATAATACCTTCAAGGTCCATCCAAGTCACAAATGGCAGGATTTCCTTCTTTCTCATGGCTGAATATATTACACACACACACACACACACACACACACACACACACACACATGCACACACACCACATCTTTATCCATTCATCAGTGGGCACTTAAGTTGTTTACATATCTTGGCTATTGTAAGTAATGCTACAATGAACATAGGAATGCAGATGCCTCTTCAAGATCCTGTTTTCATTTTCTTTGGATATACACTTAGAACTGGGGTTGCAGGATCGTATGGTAGTTCTATTTTTAATATTTTGAGGAATCTCCATATTGTTTTCCATAGTGGCTGCACCAATTTAGATTCCTATCAGCAGTGCTTTGATTATAGGCATCCTAACAGGTGTGAGCTGGTATCTCACTGTGGCTTTGATTTGCATTACCCTGATGATTAATGATGTTGATCACCTTTTCATGTACCTGTTGACTTGTAGATCTTCTTTGAAAAAATGTCTATTCAGTTTCTCTGCCCATTTTTTAAATCAGATTGCTTGTTTTTCTGCTATTGAATTGTATGTGTTCTTTATATATTTTGGATATTAACCCCTTATCAGATATATGTTTTGTAAATATTTTCTCCCATTCTGTAGGTTGTCTTTTTGTTTTGTTGGTGGTTTTCTTTGCTAATGCAGAAGTTTTTAGTTTGATGAGTCCATCCCACTTGTTAATTTTTGCTTTGGTTGCCTTTGCTTTTGGTGTCAAATACTAAAAATCACTGGGAAGGCCAGTTTCAAAGAGTTTACCCCCTATGTTTTCTTCTAGGAGTTTCATGGTTTCAGGTCTTAAATCTAAGTCTAATCCATTCTGAGTTAATTTTTACATATGGTATAAGATAGGGGTTTAGTTTTGTTCTTCTGCATGTGGATATCCAATTTTCCCAATACCATTTATTGAAGAGACTATCCTTTTTCCATGGTATATTTTGCCCACTTTGTCAAAAAACCACATATACATGGGTTTGTTTCTACGTTCTGTATTCTGTTCCATTGATCTATGGGCCTATTTTTATGCCAATACCATACTGTTTTGATTACTATTGCTTTATAATATTATTTGAAACCAGGTGTCATGCCTCCCATTTTGTTCTTCTTTCTCAAGATTGCTTTGGCTATTTAGGGTTTGTTGTGTTCCATAAAAATTTTAGGATTGCTTTTTCTATTTCTCTGAAAATACCATTGAAATTTTGATAGAGATTGCATTGAATCTGTAGATATCTTTTGGTAGTCTAGACATATCAAGGGTATTAATTCTTCCAATCCATGAGCACAAAATATCTTCCCATTTATTTGTGTCTTTTTCAATTTTTTTCATCAATGTCTTAATTTTCAATGTATAGATCTTTTACCTCATCAGTTGAATTTAGCCCTAATTATTTTATTTTTAGGGCAATTGTAAATGGAACTGTTTTCTTTTTCTCTTTTTGGTAGTTCATTGTTAGTGTATAGAAATGTAACTGATATTTGTATATTGATTTTGTATTCTGCAGCTTTATTGAATTCATTTATTAGTTCTAACAGTGTTTTTGATAGTCTTCAGGGTTTTAGAAAACCACTCTTTTATTTTTTTTAATTTTTATTTATTTATTTATTTTATTTAAATTCAATTAGCTAACATATAGTACATCAGTTTCAGATGTAGAGTTCAGTAATTCATCAGTCAAATATCACAGCACTCATCATATCATGTGCCCTACTTAATGCCCCTCACCCAATTACCCCATTCCCCCACAGACCTCCCCTCCAGCAACCTTCAGTTTCTTTCCCATAGTGAAGAGTCTCTCATGGTTTGTCTCTCTCTCTCCCTCTCTGATTTTGTCCATAGGGGAAGGGAGGGAAAACAGAATGGGAAGAAACCTGGGAAAACCACTGTTTTAAAATGAATTGATAGAGACATAAAATGATTTTTAGATGGGTAGCTACTGTTGAAGTTGGTTCTATGGAGAACATATTCACAAAGTTTTACTATACGGTATAGACGCCTTCCTCTACACCTACAAAGCTGAAAATGAACAAAAGGCAATGAAAGGAATAGATTTGCCACCCCTATTGATTTATGTACCGAAAAAGTAAATTAGACTCTTTGCATATAAGTACCTTTAGTACAAGGAGTGTTTTAAAAGGCATTAGCAAACCTTTTTCTTCAGTGCTTTATGGTATTATATTACTGCTACTCTGTCACACTATAATTAACATCTTGTCAGACTTTCTATTCTAAACCAAGATAAGCATCACTGAATATCTTGACTTTCAAAATTTCAAAAAGTTTCTATTCAAGGTGTCAGACATAGTTAAGTCATGGTTAAGTTGGAGGTGTTATCATGGCAGGTCATGGGAGGACACAGGGCTTTCATTTAGTGTTGCTTTGTTTTAGTACTATTTTATTAAGCTCTTTTATATTACAAGGTAACAATATGTTAAAAATCTGAAGATTAGGTTGTGTTTATTATGTTTCTGTCAACTATGTTCATGAAAACTAAGGTCATATTTATTAATTGCCCTGTAGTTAATTGTAAAATTATCTAGCAATCAAGTTGTAGATTATTACTGTATGTATATGTACATATGTATATTTACATGTGTTCATTGGTCTTACCTAACCAAATGTGGTCAGATGTTTGCCTGGCAGAGTACATATCATAGGAATATGAAAATGAACAAGAAGGCAGATAAAATGGTTTTCCAGGTCCAGGGCAAAGAGCAGAAGCCCCAACTTTCTGGTCCATCCTTTACTCTTTGCCATTAGAACTCACTGAGAAATTTAAGTGATCCTTAGCATCAGACCAGGTTTTCAAAAGCTGTTGAGTCATAAAGGACCTCTTTAACTCTCTCCTGACAACATCCTTAGCAATAAAGTCTATCTAGTGCCTATGATGTTCCAGGCACAGTATCAATATCCCTTATGTAATATCCCAGTTAGTTATTATCTCCATCAGAGAGGTAAGTGACTTGGTCAGAGGAATGTATGTAGTAAGTCATCAGCTAAGTTTTAAACCTTTATTGGATTTTTTAAAATTGTGGAAAGAACACTTGACATTAGCTTTACCCTCTTCACAAATTTTTAAGTGCACACTACAGTAATGTTAACTCTAGGTACAATGTCACACAATAGACCTCTAGAGTTTATTCATATTGTATAACTGGAACTTTATCCCTGTTGAACAGCAACTCCCGATTTCCTGCTCCCCTACCCTCTGGCAACCATGATTCTGTTCTGTTTCTATGAGTTTGACTGTTTTAAATACTTAATATATGCAAAATCATGCATCATTTGTCCTGTGCCTGGCTTATTTCACTTAGCATAGTGTCCTCCAGGTTCATTTATGTTGTTGCATATGTTAGGGTTTCCTTCTTTTTTAAGGATGAATAATATTCTATTGTATGTTTATATGACATTTTCTTTATTCATTTTTTGGTGGACACCAGGGTTATTTTCATATCTTGGCTATTGTGAATAATGTTGCAATGAACACGGGAGTGCAGATATCTCTTCTAGATCCTAGTTTCAGTCCTTTTAGATACATACCCAGAAGTGGGATTGCTGGATTTTAATAGTAGTTCTATTTTTAATTTTTTGAGGGACCTCCATATTGTTTTCCATAGTGGCTGCACCATTTTATAGTCACACCAACAGTGTGCAAATGTCCCCAAATCTCTACATCTTTGCCATCACGTTGTTTGTTTTGTTTTGTTTTGCTTCATAATAGCGATCCTAACCGATATAGAGTATTATCGTGTGATTTGATTTACTTTTCCCCAATGATTATATCTGATTCTAAAATCGTGTTTTACTCATGCTTTCATACTGCCTTCCCTTAAACCCACTTTCACATTTTCACATTTCCTCAAAATAGACATCACCAAGCATCTTCTTCTGTGCTTTGTCATGTTAACAGGATCACAGGAAACATGAAGACCTGGGAGCAGGTCCAGACAGCCACCCCCAAAAAGGACAAATCGCTCCCTCTCCCATTATCTTATGTTGGTGGTAATTATTATTTCCTTCGATTCAGCCCTTGATGTGTATATCTAACAATAGGTATAAAATGAAAGAAAGCCACAATTCAAGTGATGGTTTCTATTATCAGGCTGTGCAAACAAAATGAAGAAACATTCATGCTGGACACTCTCCCTCCCTCTAGTGGTTAACTTAAGTCAAAGAAATTTGTGATAGTATTCACTTCCTTAATTTAGGCTAAAAAATATGTTGTCAAAAGTTGTTTAATTTTTATGTTACATATCAAGTTGAACTTTGAACAACTTATAGAAAATGAATTTAATAATTCTGGAATTAAAAAATAGGACTCAGTCTGATGGATTGGGATTCTAGACATGGTGCTTTGATAGATTTGTGCTTTTGTTTGACCATGTAGGAGGTGGGAAAAATGATGTGGTATAAACTGACTCTAGTACTTTTTAGTATGAGATTTCAGTTCAGGACACATCATGTCATTCTTGAAATAGAGTGAATTATGAAATTTTAATCAAAACTTCCTTCAAGGTCTGTGTTAATTCTTATTCCTAAAAAGTAATGATATAACTAAGAGGAGGTATAATTTTCTTCTTCTTTTGGTCTTTTAATATGAATGTTTTACTTGCTTTTCTTCTACTTCATATAGATGTCCTGATTACTAGCAAGATGATGTATGTGAGAGTAGGAAAATTATAGTATTTATTAGACCTTTAAGACTATCATTACCATTAATAAACTAGTTTTATAGAAAAGTTCCTTTTATTTTTTTTATTTGCCGGAGTTTTTTTTATTCAAGTACAATTAACATACAGTGTAATATTAGTGTCAAATATAAAATATAATGATTCACCAGTTCTATACATTACTCAGAGCTTTTCATGATAAGCGTACTCTTAATTCTCTTCACTGGAAAGTTGCTTTTAATATGAAATAAAGCTTTCTCTTTTAGATATGTTACAGTTAATGGGGAACTGGACCTAGAATCACAAAAACCTAAACTTGGTTCCTGGAAGTCCCTCTTGTTAGCAAGATGACGTTGAGCAAATTACTTAAAATTAAACATCAGTTTCCTCTTAGTTGTGGAGATAATTACCATTGCAGGAGATTGCAGTGAGGACCAGACTTAATGGATATGAACCCACCTTTGCCCACCTTAAAGTGCTGTATTACTATATAATGTTATTACTTACTATGTATTCCTACTTTGGAGTGAGATTTGAAATACATATACATTGTTTTTTTGCTTCATTTGAGTATATCTATTTTTAAAAGCAGTAAATTATGTTGTAAACACTGCCAATAAACCTGTATTATTATTTATTAAATAGCTGCATTTCCAGATATATTTTCAAAAGCCTTTAAAACTACTTTCAACATTTCCAAAGCAGATTTAATTAAAGGCAATTTATTTAGAGGCTACTAAGTGGGAAAGGGACACTTATGACAGACAAAAGCACAAGACATTTTAAAAAATAGATTGCTGTGAACTCTCAGGCTGGGAAGCTTTTGAGAAATTGTTATTGGTATCTGACTCGTGTCACAAAGTCATCTATAATGGGTGCTAAAGACATTTAAAGGTAGTTGGTATGAAACTGAAGAGACAAATATTAGAAAATTTAATTCTAATAGAGAATATAATACATATATACATATAATACATATTCAGTAAATAAAAACTGTCATGTCTGTGTGTCAAGACACTGCAAAAAAATCAACTCCCTCAAATTTTCAATGAACATGATGCACCCATTGACTGTAGTGGGAGTTATGAAGTTGTGTGAGTTATGGATGCTGTTCATTTTGGTGATTCGAAGGCAGTGAGATCCAGGAGAAAGATCAATAGACTTGAGAAATCAGAATATTCAGCTTTGATTTCAGCTCAGCCACTTCCAAGCCGTGAGCTTGGTTAAAACTCTCTCGGGTATTCCTCACAAGATTATCCTGAGTGCCATGAAATCCTGTGTCCCTGTCTTTGCCACAAAGCCCCACAAGTGTCTCATAAGTATAAAGTGTGGCCTATTATCATTCCAGTATCCTGGCAGAGACTTCTAAAAACAAAGAAGCAAACACAAATCTCTATTACACAAATATCCTAAAAATTTGTGTTGGAGCCACACAAATTCTTCCTTACCTGGTCACCACTCCCACTGTGTCCATTTCTTCTTTTCCTCTCTGCCTTGCCGCTTCCCACAGGATTAGCCAGAGGGATTAAGCACCTTCTTAAAGGTGGAGATTCATGCTTTCTTTTTCTTCTTTGGTTTCTCAAGCCAAGAAATTTGCAAGGCCACCGAAGTCTTCATGTGCCCTCTCTGTGACAAGAACTGTTCACTGCAGAGACTCAACGAAAGCTGTATCTACGCCAAGGTACGTGTGGACCCTCCTTCTTGAACTCTACTTTTTCACAGAAGCAGATAGTAAAAAGTCCGCCAAACAAAGTTAAATATTCCCAAGAGTTGCAACAATTAATATCATTGATAAACGAATAGACCATCACTCTGAAGCAATTACAAAATGAGTGCATTTTTATTTGAATATTTTGGTCTTCCATTGTTTTTATAACTGATTACTGTCCTAAGAGACATAAACTTCCACGTGGAATGACACCTAGATTCTTTTGAGAAGATGATGGTTTCTATTACTAATGATTAAGTTTCTGTTTTCCACAAACACTCATTACAATACTTTTAATTTTACAGAGAAAAGGAAACAACATACTAAAATTCTCAAGTTGCTGCCTATTAGAATCACCTGAAGGGTTTTTTAAAACTTCTGAAGCCCAAGCCACACCCCTGAGCAACTAATTAAATCAGTAGCTTTGGGTTTGGAACCTAGACATCAGTCTGTTTTAAAACTTCCCAAGTGATTCCAATGTGCATACACGTTTGAGAAACTGAATTTTATGATTACTATTTATCTTTAAAACAGTTTTATTGAAGCATAATTAACATAATATGCACACATTTATTTATTTTTTAGTTATTTTTTATTATGTTACGTTAATCACCATACATTACATCATTAGTTTTTGATGTAGTGTTCTATGATTCATTGTTTGTGTATAACACCCAGTGCTCCATGCAGAACGTGCCCTCTTTAATACCCATCACCAGGCTAAACCATCCCCCCAACCCCCTCCCCTCTAGAACCCTCAATTTGTTTCTCAGAGTCCATAGTGTCTCATAGTTTGTCTCCCCCTCCGATTTCCCCCCCTTCATTCTTCCCCTCCTGCTATCTTCTTTTGTTTTTAACATGTAATGTATTATTTGTTTCAGAGGTACAGGTCTGTGATTCAACAGTCTTGCACAATTCACAGCGCTCACCATAGCACATACCCTCCCCAATGTCTATCACCCAGCCACCCCATCCCTCCCACCCCCCACCACTCCAGCAACCCTCAGTTTGTTTCCTGAGATTAAGAATTCCTCATATCAGTGAGATCACATGATACATGTCTTTCTCTGATTGACTTATTTCACTCAGCATAACACCCTCCAGTTCCATCCATGTCATTGCAAATGGCAAGATTTCATTCCTTTTGATGGCTGCATAATATTCCATTGTGTATATATACCACATCTTCTTTATCCATTCATCTGTTGATGGGCATCTTGGCTCTTTCCACAGTTTGGCTATTGTGGACATTGCTGCTATAAACATCAGGGTGCACGTACCCCTTCGGGTCCCTACATTTGTATCTTTGGGGTAAATACCCAGTAGTGTAATTGCTGGGTCATAGGGTAGCTCTATTTTCAACTGTTTGAGGAACCTCCATACTGTTTTCCAGAGGGGTTGCACCAGCTTGCATTCCCACCAACAGTGTAGGAGGGTTCCCCTTTCTCCACATCCCCGCCAACATCTGTCGTTTCCTGACTTGTTAATTCTAGCCATTCTGACTGGTGTAAGGTGGTATTTCATTGAGGTTTTGATTTGGATTTCCCTGATTCTGAGTGATATTGAGCACTTTTTCATGTGTCTGTTGGCCATTTGGATGTCTTCTTTGGAATGCACACATTTAAAATGTACTAACTGATACATTTTGACATTATATATGCACCTTTGAAACATCACTACAATCAGGATAATGAACGGGGAAGCCTCACGGCCTCTTGTAACCCTAACCACCCCTCCGCAATTCCAAGCCTGTGCCGAGGCAATCAACTACTTTCTTTCTTTATAGATAAGTTTGTATTTTCTAGACTCTTATGTAAATGGAATCATACAGTGTGTGGTGTGGGTTTTTTTCCTGGCTTCTTTCACTCAGCATAATCATTTTGAGATTCATCCATGTTGAAACACTTATCAGTAGATCATTTCTCTTTATTGCTGAATACTATTGCATTACACAGCTATACCAGAATTTGTCTATCTGCTTCTCTATTAATGGACCCGTGGGTTGTTTTGAGTTACCATTTTATATAAAGCTGCTCTGAACATTCATCTATAAGCTTGCATATAGACAGGCACTATTATTTCTCTTGGGTAAACACCTAAGAGTAAAATGACTAGATTATATGATAGGTGGTTGTTTAATCTTCTAAGAGGTTGCCAAAATGCTTTCCAAAGCATTTATACCATTCGACTTTCCCATCCACAGTATATGAGAGTTCCAGTTTTCCATATAGTCACTACTCCTCAGGATGGCCAGTCTTTTTAATTCTAACTATTCTACTGGACGTATAGAGTTATTGTGATTTAGTTACTTGGAAATAATATGGACCTTTTGGGTCTTGCTTTTAAGGCTTGTGAGCTGGGTTCATTGCAGTACTGTAACCAGCATGAATTTTTCCCCACGATGAAAGTAATATCTGTCTGTGTACAGTACCCGATGCACTGCAAAGGAAGGATTTCCAGTCTGGCTGGTGGGAATGGGCGCGCTGGTACTCATTTAGGGTGGTCCTTTCCTCGGATAGTCTCCTCACAGACATGCTCACTGGGTACTATCTGCATCCTGCCAACTCTTTCAGCAGGATAATCTGAGGCAATCTTAATGCTCACCTCATTCGTTTCCCACCTCTCAGGGATCATTGCCCTTCTTGCCCAAAATCCACTGTCTTGAAATCTTTTGCTTATGTATTTTGTTCATTCTTTGGTTGTTTCCAGAATGGGGTAAAATCAATCTCTGTTACCCCATATTGTTCAGAAGTAAAGGTCTCCATACAATTAATTTTGACAAGGCAGGGTATAAAATCAGAAATCACTCAATATCCTACTATGAAACCAAAACTTAGTAAAATTAGCTTCTGAATTATTTATTTTGCATGCAAGCCATGAGGAAAATCTGTTTTATTTACAGTTTAATTTCTAATAGTATGCTTAGTTTTGAATTATTTTTAAATGTTTCCATAAATATGTCTTATTTTGGGAAGCATTTTCTGAATATTTTTTGCAAAAGCCAAGCGTATTAAAGTAATTAAGGGTATATATGTATATGTGTGTGTGTGTGTGTGTGTGTGTGTGTATACACACACATGTCCTTCTCTTAATCCATGCATTTCAAGGACATATGACAGCCTTAGAGATACCAGCAAATCCATATATGTTATTTCTACTTTTACTTAGACAGATTTAATAAAACATGCTAGCATTATCTGAATACTAAAAATAAGAAACATCCACAATGGCAGAGTGATAAAGTAAAGCAATTGTCCAAGGAAACACTAAATATAGGGGGCTTTTGTCATTATGTAATATCTACATCCTTCCTTTTCTTAGTACAAAAGGTATGTATGGAGACATGTCTGACTAAGAAAGAATTCATTTAATAACTATTATAAGAAAGGTGGAAAGTTACCTTACAGAGGAGATTATTAACTTCTGGAACAATGCAAGAAATAAATCCCACCGGGATGAAATATTTAATATCTATTGTATTTTTTTCTGGCTAAAAAAAACTGTAGCTACTTGTTTTATACCTTAAAAATCAGAATTACTCTTCCTTTATTGATAGAAATAACATTCTTTTTTAATATCAGTTTCTATACTTAAACATTTAGAAGTTACTTGATGGACAGTGTCAGAAATAAAGGGACAGGTTATTACCAAAGAAACAGGCCAATCAATCTAGGATCATCTAGCCACATCATCTAGAAACTTGTTAATTCCTTATGGAATCCATCACCACTTTGGACAAGAAAAAAAATTAAATGTCATGTTATTGAAAAGTATGTGTGTGTACACATAATTATTTTCTTAATAATTTAAAGGATGTGTTCCATGGAACAAAATTGGTCCCATCATGTGATAAAAGTTATATTTAAGTACATTAACATATTTTTAACATTTAAGCACATTAACATAATTTTTAACATATACAAGTATGGGGATTAAAAATTTTTTTGCAACTAAGTAATTCAGTGATATTTGCACATTCATTTAAAAGCATCTGACACCATAATGTCAATTTGCATTATGCTAAGCTTTCTTATTTTAGGTGAAATCATGAGAAGGGTTCTGCATTGTTTTATCATATCATTTTAAAACTGACTCTGCCCTTGAGGTTAGCCTTATTTATAATAGTTATTAGTTTCTGGGGTTTTTTTTAACTTGTTCAGTAAGCATTTACTCAATACCAAGTATGAGCCTCAGACCACATATACCAATATTGAGGTTACAACAGAAATAAGACAGAGGCTATTTTTTTCTTTAAGAAACTTCATGGAAAAGTCAGTATAAGAATCACATAAGACATTGTTAAGAAGTAGATTCCTGGGCCCCATGTCCTACAGTTCAGAATCGATTGGTCAAGGGTAAGGCTTAGAATTCTTAAGGACTGAGGAAGTGAGAGAGGCCTGAACTCCAGCCTAAATTCCAACTCCTTGCTCTCCTTCCCACATGGTAGCCGGCCTGCAGGGTCAAATCTGCCCAAGAAGTGCTTTGTTCTCCTTGGCCCAGAGGGGCTTTAATGGAATGTTAAGTGGCAGTTTCCAGAGGCTAATGCGACCCTGAACCCATCACACAATTTTAGAGACAGACCTAGCAACTACAGTAGAAGAGACCAAGACTTAAGCTTCCAACTTAATAAGTAATTTACCTCTTTAAACAATAACCACATTTATTGATTTCTAATCCCACTCAGCTCTCCAAGAGAAATCAGATGTCAAACATAATGGAGAATTTGTGCTTAAACATAGTTTTGTTTGAGGCTTAGTTTGCTTTTGTCTTTATATATTATATATTATTTTTATATATTATTTTATATATTATTCACATCAACAATGTTGAATAAAATGCTTGTCCACAGGTCTCCCTATGCATAAAGGCAAGCTATTTTTCTAATAAAATAATCCATTGCAAATATATACTTGTAGATAGGATGCACTTCCTTTTTGCTTTTGGAAAAGCCTGTTTTGTTGCTTTGGGAATTTTCTTGAGATTTCACCTGGAGCTTTCTTTTATAGGGCAAGGGTCCCTTTCCTAATAGGCAGAAGGCCTCTTCCCCTTTTATTCTCTTGCCAAATCCCCACAGTCTAAGCTTGAGCCATCCAGGCTCTGCTTGACCCTTCCTTCTCCCTGTCCCCCATTTTCATTCAACAGGTCGTGTATCAGCACTCTAAATACCACTCTTAGCAACTCCAGCTATAACTGCAGGCTTCAGATTATTTTTCTTAGGTCTGTGGCCTCCCACGTATCATAGCCCATCCCACCTGTCACATCTTAGTGGCTCTAACACAACGATTTTATGCTTTTATACCCATCCTTAGGGCAAGTTCTGACGTTTTCCATAACTCCTACTTTAGCTTCATCCTCGAATTACATATATGTAATCTCACATTACTTGAGTATTACATGTATACCTTACCGTGTCTCATGGATGTGTTTCTAAAAAAATGAATGTTTTATTTATTGAGTAAAAAAAAAATGCCTGAAAGATTTGTGAACAAACTCAGAAGAAAAAAAGTGAAAAGATTTTTTAAGGAAAATATGGCTTACACTATGACAAATCATAGCCATGCAACCCAATTATTGGTAAGATGGCTTTGTATTTGTCCCTTTTCTAAAAGCACTGCTGTTTCTGGAGCAGGGGAAAAGCCATGTTTTCTTGGTGACCTTTAAGTCCCCATGTGTAAAGTCTCTGTTCTAACACTTGAAGAGGCTGTTTCCTACACTGGGTCTGTTCTGAAGGAAATCAGACAGCTATTCACCTGCTTGGCAATAGCAGGTGTCTCTGTGGGATGCCGTCGGAAACAAAAACGCTGGATTCCCCCACTGGGCGTAATTTTATAGAAATTTTATGAATTTCTTTATGGCCATTTTCCTGCCTGTACGTAATATATGGTGATGATTGTGGTGAAAACCATTTCTTAGAACATTTTTAGAAATCCCAAGCCTTAACAACCATAGAAGCTTAGAGCCAGCTAGGACATTTTGCACCTACTCACAAACCTTTGAAAGGAGCACGTTTTGTATAATGATATTTTCAGTAGTGTTTTATTTGACAGGAAAACACACCCTATCTTTATCTGTTTTACCTATTGTTTTGCAGTGTATCCCAGATGTTGCAATTAAAATACACATTGGTATTAATGCACTCATTGACCAGCCTCTGGACTGTAGACTGCGCAAAGAGGACACCAGTGTATTCCCACTTCCCTTAAAATAATGTTCTTGAGCCCCTAATTGGCCTTTCTCTCCTGTGAGGATAAGCGTCCCTGTTTTCCCTGTAGGTTTTATGGTACCTATGTATATGACAATGAAACATGTATTACTTCAGCTGTATTGGTTTAATAGCCGTCACTATAAATACAAAATATAACTATAGGGAGGGCATTATGCAAATGAAAAGAAGCAAAGGTAAGCTGAATTTATAATTTATTAAAATCAAACAATCCTTGCAAGCCTGAATATTGTATTCAGTAACATCATACCATTGTACACTGTTCTTTATAAAAATTCAGGTAATGTCTGATTCAAAAAAACACTTGGACTTATCCTAAATGTTTCATGATATATGAAACTTCTTAAAAAAAATTGTAGCCACTATCGGACCCATGGCACACTCTGAAAGATGTCAGAAAGTAGGGCAAGCACTGTGATGCCTTTCCATTGAAGGTGCTGCCTCACTGGTGGAATCCTGCATTCTGTAACTTCCCAGTCCTAGAAGTTTTGCTGACAGGAAGTGCAACTAGGTACGCCTCAACTGAAAAGCTAACCTTAGCCTGACAATCGGTGGCCCACAATACTTCCTCAGGGTGCTAGAACCCCTTTTTAGCAGAAATGAAGGTGAAGTCCACAGGGAATATGAGGGAAGAAAGAAGAGAAAGGGGAAAATGTTGATTCCTCACCTCTCCCCATGAAAACATCATATGAAACAGTTGCAGGACACATGAAAGGATCTCATATCTTATATTTATAAACCATAAAGTAATGGGATTCCATTTGGGAAAAAAACCATAGAACCTAAATGTACACTGTAATCACTAGATTATTATAATCAGTTTGTGACTAATATTTTTGCTTCATTTTCCATTAAGGTGACATACTTGTTTGATAATGGAGGGACGGTCTTCTTTGCTATTTTTATGGCAATATGGGGTAAGTATGTTCTTCTGTTACTTAATTGCTTGTCCCCATTTTCTGAGGCTGTTGTTGTTTCTTCACATACACACACACACACACACACACACACACAAACACACACCCTGTGTATCAACCCAACGATGAGATCTCTTGCTTTGTTTGCCCTCTTCACACATTCACTGCTTCTTTGGGAATTTAACCCTTGCTCTAATCCTCTAGTCCCTAAAGCCTTGACCTTCCTATACTAAGGAGTGTATTTTTCCTGCCAAATGCAGGTGGTGATTAAAAACAAACTGAAACATACTAGAATCCAAATGATGCTGCATGTACTGCGTGTAAAAGTGATGCTCAGAAAATGTTTCGTTTGCATAATATTTCTATTTGTCTATTTTCTTAACATTACACTTTATACACTTAGAGATACAGAATCTATTCCATATATGATTGAGGAATAATATCTAATACATAATAAACCTTGTTCTTATTTAACATTTTAAGACTGTAAAAATTATGTACAGGTATATGCTTTGGCTGACTTTTTTCACCGTGTTTCCCATTGACTCTTTAAAGCACCCAATTAATTGAGTCCTAAAAGAAATCTGACAGGTTAGGATTCCCCAGCCTTTGAAGAGAACCTATCCCTTTCCCGGGTAGAGTCAGCTTTCCTACTGTGGCCCTGTTGAATGCAAAGTCATTGTCAGTCTGGCAATTCAAGGGACTGACCATGTATGTGCTGAGACAGGAAAGTAAAATGTGCTAGAGAGAAGTCTCTCACTCCCATTACCTTAGTTTCCCAGGAACAGAAACTCCAGATACTCTCTCTCTTAAGTCAAAATTTAAAAAAATTACTGTTCCAGTTTTCCTTCAAGGGAATGCCCATCTTGATGCATGAAATTAGGACAATAGGGTTAGTTAAATTACAGGCAGGGCAAGCATCATGAAACCTTTTAGGTTTACCTGATTCCCATAAACATTTCCCACTAAGAATAAAATAAACCAAAATACAAATTAAGGTTACTCGAGAGATGATTCAGCACAGCCAAACATGGTAAGAAATGAAACCTTTTAGATGATTTATCCTCTATGTTTCTGCTACTGGTCTCATACTTTTATAGTTCTCCTTGGCACAGCCACATGACAGTGATCTTGTTTCAGCTTTTGGAAGATGGGTTTGTGAAAAGACTAGGATGTAGGCGATCATTTGCCATCAGAAGCCTTTATCCCTTTAGTTTTATACTGAGGTACGAGGTTGAGGTATGTCATCCATAGGAATGCTGTCCCGTGCATTTTCTTGGCCTGCTGGCATAGATGAATCATTCACAGTTGAGTTGTAATAACTAGAATTCCCAAAACTCGCATCATAAGGTTCTGGTGCATTGTCTAATCGCAGGACTAAAAAAGTAACAAAAAAATTTATTTTATGTTGACAGTCTGGAAGATGCATGCTCAGGCATCTGCCAGACTGTAGCAATTGTTCTAGATGAGTAAGTAGATACATCTTTCATGTAGGCTTTGCAGATATTGGTTTTGAAATTTAAAATAAGTCTATATTTTTCATGACACATTTCTTTCTAAGACTAAGAGAACAGTTTAACTTCTAAAATAAATTTACTACTGGTGAACCAAAAATAAAGGAACTAAGGGAGAAATCACAACGAAAGTAGAACAGTACTTTGTATGAAGGACAAACAGACATATGTCTCATTGACTTTTGAATCTTGTGAATTCAGAGCCTTGTCAACATGTTCAGAATTTTTACTTCTGGTGTAAAAAAATAATTTTTAAAAACTGAAGAGCATTAATTTTATATCAGTGTCATTATTTTTCTAAGTGTCTCAATAGCTTTATGGTTGAGCCAAGGAAGCTGGAGATGGAAGAAAACTTTGTAAAACCTTATGTTTCTTTGTGATAGATCCTAGTTATCATGCACTTGACATTCTCTGATTAATGATATAAGATTCTTTTTTACTTTTTCAATGAACAGCCAATTCTTACTTCCTTAATGATCTTGAATTTATTTTCAAAGAAAATTTGGCACGTGCTGGGTATCTTTAAGTATTAAGGCAGTGACTAATTACTAGTTAGATTAGTGATTTATTTATTCAGTTAGGTATTCTCATATCCTACCCATTCTTTATACCTTCTGTTTACAGACTGGGTGTCCAGTAACCTTAGGGACTTGGGGGAGGTTTCTCAAAGCTCTCTTGAAGGAGAAAAGGAGGTGTTGTGATTGAGTTATTCCATTATGCCTTAATCACAACATCTTAGACTGTATCAGTTTAATAGACTGAGCTTTTGCATGTGATTACAGGTAAAGAAAAGATTCTGGGGTTAAAAAAAAAGTTTGGAAACCCCTATTGTCTGAAATTCTATCCTCTAATTTTGAAAAGTACCACTTTTTATTTTATATGGATTGCTAGAAACCCCCAAAATAGAATTCAGTTAAATTTACAGTTAATGGATTTGGTTCTGAAGGTGATTAATATGTCAGTCATGATCTGAACTTAGTAAAATCAACAAGACTTTATCAACAGGATGTACCAGGGGCATTTAACTCTTTTTTATGGTGGCAAGAGTCCTTTGTAGAACAGAAAACATTTTTTTTCCTGAAGTATAAAAAAAAAGACGAGTCAATTATTTGAAATTATTTCATTTCTGTTCTAGTTAGTATTATATTAAGAACAAATCCAATTCTTTATTTTTAGCAGACACATTTCTCATTCATAGATATTACAGTTGGTCTTTTCTGTCACATGAGTGAAAAATTCCTGCGTTATTGTGATTTGATGTACCCAAATATACGGCTTTTTATAGATTCTGTTTTAGAGACTCATTAAGATAATTGATTGAGGGCTACTGCATGTGTGTAAACTTTAGAAGAACTCCAAATTGGAATAAGTCTTTGTTCAAGTTACTGCTGCTAAGAGATCCAACAATGGCAGAGAATATGGCTCTGCAGTTACTTGCTAACAAAACTGGCCATTTTTTTTCCTCAATGGCATACCATTCTCTTCCAGTTCTATAGACATGTTTTAGGTTCTGGGATTTGGTTTATTTAAAACTAATTGTTTTGCAGTGAGCCACAGTTCCAAATGGCTTTAAAATTCCATCCACAGGTCCATAAGTATTTTGGTTATGTTCTTTGAGAAACAGAGAGTAGATCAGAATAAATCTTTAGTCTGTTTCTGTCATATAAATTTCCAACTCCCTTCTAGATAATGTAGTGAACATGGGCATCCTCATTTAATTAAAACCAGCGTGTGCAGGTGAGGTCCTAAAAGTTGCTTTTACCTGGTTCATTTCTGTCATCGTAAAGTCTCCGATGGGAAAATGAATCCATTTTCCTTTTTCCACACAGCAAGTAGCCAACAAGACTAAGCAATGAAGCACCCAGAATAGCACCTAAGATGGTCCCAAATACTACTCCTGTATTTTTATTCTCTAGAGAACAAAGAAAAAAATAATTAACAGATAAAGAAATAAAAAAAATTTTTCAAAGAAGAGAAATATATACATTGGACTTTCTTTATAACAAAGAATGTTTAAAGAATATTGTTTTTTAATTAGATAATGGTGATGTGTGTGTATTTTGTCAAGTGCTGAGTATTTGGGATATATTGGGAAATATACCTCCTGATAAAACCATACTTCAAATTTTTAATTACGTTGAAATACTTCTTAGCTTCATAACTGTCTCTCATTCCTTTTTTAAGAACAATAGTACTGAAATACCATGTGTATGCTCCATTAAGATCTAATTTCTATGTTGAGTGCTATATTAAGTTTTTAATCAACTCTGAATCTCTAATAAACATTAATGATGAAATGAACCTTGAACTTGTTTCTATAATAACTGAAAAGTAAAAAGCTAATGGGAATAAGTGGGTGATAGAAAATGAATCCACAAAACCCCAAATGAAAAGGCACTATAAGGGAAAAGCAGTATATCCTGATATAGGATATTTCCAGATACAGTAGATAGACCAAAGCAAGATGTTTGCAGTGTCTTGCACATTGAGAACAGATGTGTAGGTCTGAGTTTAAGGGAGCCCAAAATTTTACTCTATCATCCCTTTTTACTAAGTACTTTATTTGAAGACTAAGGTCGTTATTAACAAATTATGTATTGCTTCCTGAACTCATATTTAGTGTATTGTATTTTCAGAGTTTTTTAAAAATTTCATGAGAATGTTATTAATTAAGTGGGCAAGGGGTCTTATAAAGTCTGTAATTCTATATTAAAACCCATTGATAAAAAAATTAACCTACACACTAGAAGCTTAACAGCAAAATTACTACTAAAATAAAAGCAAAACAAAGTCAACTAATTTTCTTTTGATTAAAGAGCAATGGTGGGCATAAGTACTCTGTATTCTTAGAATGTATGTTGAGTTTAGAGAGGCAAAAGAGAGAGAATATTTATTAAAAATCTTTCTGACGTAGGGGTGCGTGGGTGGTTCAGTCAGTTAAGTGTCTGGCTCATGATACTGGCTCAGGTCATGATCTCACTCTTGTGAGATCGAGCCCCACGTGGGGCTCCATGGTGAGTGTGCAGCTGCTTTAAGATTTTCTTTCCTTCTTCCCCGCCCCACTGCTCTGCTTGCACTATCTCAAAAAAAAAAAAAAAAAACAACCTCTTTCTGATGTAGTATCAGAGTATGTATGAATGAAAGGACGCGTTAAAATTATAGCTAAAATGAAAATATATGTACTTACAATCTATTAGCTGCAGTGCTATTATAAAGCCTAGATTTCAAAATTTAAAACTTTTCCTGTACACTAACAACTTTCAAGTAGGAATTTGTACATATGATTTAGTGTTTACATCATTAATATAATCTGAAAGTAGGTTGTATTGCAAGTCATTGGATTCATGGGGGAAATAAGAGTATTTTCACTCATATGTAGAATTTAAGAAACAAAACAGATGAACATATGGGAAGGGAAAAAAAAAGAGAGAGAGAGAGGGAAGCAAACCATAAGAGTCTCTTAAGGATAGAGAACAAACAATTTTGCTGGAAGAAAGTGGGTGAGGGATGGGCTAGATGGGTGATGGACATTATGGAGGGTACTTGTGATGAGCACTGGCTATTATATGTAAGTGATGAATCACTCAATTCTACCCTTGAAACCAATGTTACACTATATGTTAACTCACTAGAATTTAAACAAAAACTTGAAAAACAAATTTCAGGGAAACAAAACCTTGGGTAGACCTGAAAAAATAAAACATGATGAATTTTCATTAAATATTAGAGATTTTTTCTGTTTTATGTTTTAAAGCTTGACATAATCCCTAAGTCAAACATAAAAATGTTCCTATAATATGCTTTTCTTGTGATACTCACAGCTACATTCCATTTTTATGGTGTTCAATAGGTACTAAACTAAAAATTCAGGAGGATTTCCTTTTGTTGAGTTTATTTACATTTAAAAAAAATCAGTGTTCTGTTTTCCTGTGATTGCTATGTGGTATCAGATAATTTATAAATTCATTTATTTCATTCAATTTTCACATATATATATTTTTAAAGTTCAGTTGCATATTGTTCCTAAAAGCATGGGACATTTCAGGCAGTTTTCTCAGATTCAGTGAAAATCATTGCCCAGTATCTCAAAACTGTACTACTACCTCAACCTAACCTTCCTCCAATTTTGTCCTGCTGTCTCATCATGTTCCCATATAGTAATGACTACTGTATGCTGACTGAAGCCTGATAATCCCTTCACTATTTCCACTGAATATCATGGTTGCCTGTCAAAAATGAGAACCACCTGTGCTGCTGTAGTCCTTTTTTTTCAATATGGTACATTCTTTAGTTGTAATCTGCATGACTTAGTTCGAGATTCAGTTTCACACAAAAGGAAAGTTAAATCCATTTATATTTACCTTCTTGGGGGTCTGATGTATTTGAGATTTTTGAATTATTGGTAAACTTTAAAGTGGGCTGTAGAGTTGTTGTTTCTCGGTACGGGGTAAACCCTATGAAGCTATCATTGGATGTGGTGAGCCATTCTTCTGGTTTTGTTATCATGGGGGTCACAGACGTGGTGTTTGGTGCCGTGGGGAGGATGCTAACTGAAATGGAACTGTTGCCAGGAGTTTT
This sequence comes from Callorhinus ursinus, assembly GCF_003265705.2. NCBI lineage: Eukaryota > Metazoa > Chordata > Mammalia > Carnivora > Otariidae > Callorhinus > Callorhinus ursinus. The sequence continues at coordinate 22,145,544 of NW_027397083.1, read as the reverse complement.
TATGGTATCACTGGCTGAAGACCAAGTGAACTTTTCTGAAGATATAGCAGATGTAGCTTTGGGAGGTGCTGAGACTGGAAGAGGATTTTCATCTGCTATGGATGAGTTCCAAGGCAATTTAGAAACAAAGCTATGGATCAGAGGAGAGCTTGTGGGAGACGTAGGCATGGGTCTTGGATTCCTAGAAAAGTTGTTTGTTGACGAATTGCTGAAGACTTCTGTTGTTCCATGGCGTTTATTTAATGGGTCCCAAAGAGAGGAATTACTTGCCTCGGGATTGGAGGTTTCTCTATTTTCTTTATCTGAGCTTAAATTTGCATCACTTTCCAAAGGAACAGATTCATTTTCCATTGTTTTTAGGTCTGCTGCAATGCTTTGTGTTGTGTTTCTTTCTAGACTTTCTTTCCCATGACTTCCAATTAATAGTAAACTAAACACATTTGAAATCAACAGAATTTTGGCTGAGGTCAACATAGTAGCCTTTTTTAGTATTGGTGTTATTAAGGAGAATCTGAAAAAAAAAAACAAATAACAAGCATCTGAATTATTAAATGAAGTAGTGATTTTTTAAATGGATCTACATCTTTAAAGTAATAAAAATCTAGAGATATAATACTGAATTGATAATATCATACTTTTTATTCCAAAAGTTAGTTTTCTTTGGATTATATACTAAACCTAGAGTGAGTTCTATTTTCTGTATAATATTTATTTCTTCTTTCTTCTAAGGAAATGCCATGCAAAAACTTTGTCAAGCCACATACTACTATTCCACTATTTCAAAGATCATTTAGCTTTTGACAAGTTGAAATATTTATATATATTTGAGATATTATATATGGATTGCTAAGTAAAATATTTTAAATATAGGGCATGTAGAGCTGGCTGATTTCTTTAACCTGTTTAAGAAAATATGTTTTTTATAAAGATACAATTTGGAATGTTTATTATGAAAATGATGTTACTGATTATACTCTAAACACGTAATACCAGACCTTAAAAATAGCAGGGACCTCCACTTGAAAACATTTTATTAGTGCCTAATGTGAGTTTTTTGAATTTTAAATCAATATCCCTTTTTTTCACAATAGTTTTCATGATGCCCTTCTTCCTATTAATCCAAAATTAGGGAAAATCAGGAAGACTCTCAGATTTCAGGATATCCTTTCCTTATATTCCCTTATTATATAAATGAAACATCTGGCTGGGAGAATGTGTAGAAAAAATGACATAGTTAGATAGTAGGAGAGTTGAGGTTGAAACCCTGGTCCAGACTTTTAATCCAGGCATTATCATTCTGCCTCTGAAATGTGGAAGTGCCACAATTCATAGATAGGAGGATATGGAGGAAAGATTTTAAAATTAGATTTATATTAAAATTTTGACTTCTATTATGAATAACCTGTGAAAAATAATCAACATAATGAGAACTTACTTTGTCATCATCATCATAATCATACTGACATCACAGTGTTCTGAAGACTAAATGAAATGATGTATGTAGAATTACTCTAATCAATACCTGGCCTAAAGTAAGCAGCCAATAGACATTCCATTTTATATTATGAAAATATAATAATATTGCTGTAAGTGCCTTACAGCTCAGAAAGTTTGCAATATCATCTCACTTGATCCTCACAATGATCCCTTGCAACAACAAAAAAAATAGCTTGTATATCCTTATTTTGCAAAGGAAGAAACTGAAGTTCAGAGTGGCTAGTAATGGCAGCTAGTGAATGGAAGAGAAGCACTGAAATCCAACTCTACTGACTTCAACCTAGTTAGATGCTAAAATCTGAAATGTCTAACCTAATGATGTAGTATACATTGGCTAATTGAATTTAAATAAAAAAATAAATAAAATTTGAAATATCTTTAATATAAAAAATATTCCTTTAAAAATGTTAGACTGTTTCTCCTCAAACAATAAAGTCTGACAACTGATTTCCTATTCTTTGAATTGGATCTTAGAGCTTATTTTTCACTAAAAACCTCCAGGATGACTAAGATAAGAAAAGGGAGAATGTGCACCTGCTATTTTTAAGGTCCAGTATTACGTGGCATTTCTTAAAAGCTCTCCCAGAAATGTTTACAATTATGTTCAACCTTGAGTTTTCATTAGGGTCTGAGGAGCCTCTAAATACTCCCTCTGATTTTCTTTTGGATTTAAGTGCCCCCTTCCTGCTTAATGATATACTTAAATATATTTATAATACATCCTGATACATACTTTTCTCCAAAAGCTTTTAGTAATTAGTCCATACCTGTGGATTCCCAGGGCTTTTGAAATGTAATATCTTCCATGCCCTATGCTTATCACTTAAGTAAATTCTACTTAAAAGGCAAGGCAGGGGTGCCTTGGTGGCTGAATGGATTGGGTGTCTGACTCTTGGTTTTGGCTCAGGTCATGGTCATGAGATCGAGCCCTGCCCCCGGCTCCGCCTTCAGTGCAGAGTCTGCTTGAAGATTCTCTCCCTCTGCCCCTTCCTGACCCCTAGAATAAATAAATCTTCTGAAAGGGGACTCTGTATACTCCCGATATTCTGTTTCTTGATCTGGTAGGAATTACATAGGTGTTTGTATTTGTGATATTGTCTGTTTATATTTCATTCACTTTTCTGTGATGGTCAAGAAAATGGATTTAGATCCTAAAAATTGTTAACATCATTGGAAAACATATTACTACTCTGCTTTTATTAAATCAGCTGCTTCACACATTTTCTCATTTAATTCTTACCCAAAACAATCAAACAAACAATGAGGGAGGGATTATCAGTCCTGTTTTACACATAATTAAATGGGACATTAAAAATGTAAACAGTGTGGGGTGTCTGGGTGGCCAAGTCAGCTAAGCCTGCAACTCTTGGTTTTGGCTCAGGTCGTGATATCAGGGTCCTGAGATGGAGCCCCATGTGGGCCTCCGCACTCAGTGCAGAGTCTGCTTAGGACTCTCTCTCCCTCGCCCTCTTCCCCTCCCCTACCTCTCTCTAAAATAAAACAATAAATTGAAAAGTGTCAAGGACACAGAGTAGTGACAGAGATCGGGTTAGGATTCAAACCTCGGCATTAAAGCCAGTCATCACTCATCTGTGAAAAAGAAGTTACAAAGGAATATAGAAATTGATTACAAGGGAATATAGAATTCAGCTGCTTTTTAGAACTTCTTCCCATCAACATTTTTTTAGCACAGCTTCTCCAAATTTTATTATTCTACTCAAAGCAGTTTATAATACCATTTTTTTAAGGATTTTGTTTATTTATTTGACCGAGACAGACACAGCAAGAGAGGGAACACAAACAGGGGGAGTGGGAGAGGGAGAGGGAGAAGCAGGCTTCCCACCGAGCAGGGAGCCCGACTCAGGGCCCAATCCTAGGACCTCAGGATCATGACCTGAGCCAAAGGTAGATGCTTAACAACCGAGCCACCCAGGCGCCCCAATAATACCATTGTTTTAAATACTGGAAAAATAGGGCCTTCTACCTTAAGTACCCCTCAGACACACTAAATACACCTTTACGCTAATTTAAGAAAATCCCAACAATTGTTTCTATGATTCTAGGTGGACACCTTTAGCATGTAGTTTACAAATTAACAAACGTTATCATCCCCAGGACCTCTAGTTCACCAACACATTATTAAACTGATACCTCACCCAGCACATTTAAAATACAATTCAATTTAGTTTAAAAATACTTCCATGTATCTTTTCAGAAAAATCCTTCTCCTGTGAACTCTGTCAAGTTCATAGTAAACATTAGAGCCTTTTTCGTTATCTAATTCCAGTTGTCCCATTAAATTTATGAATTGTACTTAGCCACCCATTGTATCATTATTATACATTTTGATTTGTTTTCCCTTTGTGGTTATTTTCTCTTCCTAATGAAGTGGTCACCAGAAGGGAAAAAAACAGACCTTAGCTGTTCTAATTTTCTCATGTTACATGAGGAACGTGGTATTGAGCTTTCACTCCCTTCCCGTAATGAGAATCCACATATCAGGAGCCAGCAAAGTGAGTTTTGTTGTTCCTGATTCACTTTGTAACATTGAGCCACCAACGGGATCTCTCTACCCTTCACCCAGCTTTTGATTGTAACTTGAAAGGTATTAATACCCCAAATGAGCCAAGCGTTCTGTTACTGCCTATAATTTGTCTCCAGGGAAAAGAGAGAAATGGAAGAGAGGGATGATGTGTGTTGTGAATACCATTTGCAGTTTATTCCAAAAATAATACAGTTATGGGTAAGGCTTTTGTGAGAATTGGTTTATTCCTGCTATCCTGGCCTGACAGTGGAGGATAACTTTGCTTCTGCTTCTTAGCTTCCAAGAGAAAGAGGTTACACCTCTCCCTCAGGTCTCTTCATCTTAAAGGGATAGAAGCCACCGGGCATTGAAACCATCAGCTATTCAGAACCCCAGCCCTGGGCTTTTGCTGGACAAGGACTAGAAAATTTTGGTTAAGTTCAACGCTATTCTGAATTGAAGAAAACACGTTGTAAGCCCCAAAGGCTAATGGAGGTAGTAAGAAGTTCCGAAGGGCAATAAAAGAAATCTGTGCTCTTTCTCTTTGCACTTTGCTCTCGGCCTCTCTCCATCTTTAGAGTTTAAATATTTAAAGTATGTTGTATACTCATTGTGTAAAGTTATGCTGGATGATGGTTGGCATGCTTGTGTGTGCCCAAGTTCATCTGTCAGCCAGGTGCACTGTGAAGGCAGACAAAGGTGGGACCAAAGAAAAGTGCAATTGAGGAAGGAGAGTAAATCAGGAGAACCCGGTAGCATCATTTTCCCTACTGTTCTTTTTGCCCTTTCTGGCACCTAGGTAGAAACTTTAGAGAGGAAATTTGAGGGTGTAGAACATAGGAACAGAGCTAAGATCATTACAAACTTGAAAAACTTCTAAGACTAGAATTTTTATAAAGGGAACAGAAAAAAAGCGGGATTTCCACCCATTTTGCGATACTTTAAACACAGACTCTAAACCGTTCTGTATATATTAAACTATTTTTATTGTTTCTGGTATTTAACAAATTTTAAAATATACTTTCAGAGGGTGTGCGTTGCACTATTTTTTTTAAAAAAATACTCTATGCAGAGCAAATGAACATAGTTTTCTCCCCTGTTTTTGGTGTCAGCACTAAAAAGTGGTTTCACATTACGACTTTTGTACGGAGGGCTGCAGAAAGGGTGAGAGAAACACAACCATCATGACCATTAAGGGAAGCAAGTCCAGACTCTCTGCATAATTCTGCTTCCCCTTCAATGCATAGAGTCATTATTCTGCCCAGCCTTCTTGTTATAACTGAGCCATACCCATTTTATATCAAGCCTTTAAAAATAAGGTGGTACCCTGGTTTGTATCAGGTAATCAATCTATGCAAGGGAAGAGAAATGCTAGTCAATCACAATCTGAACTTTTAAATTACAACATTAGTTCAGTGCACTGAGGGGATACTATAAAAACATGTTTCTGCAGTGAAATAACTAAACAGTACATAGAATGTGCTACTTCTCTCTCAGTTGCTTTTGCTCATTTTTTATCATAGATCCCAGGCTACAGGTTAAGACAGATGGGTTTTGTTTTTCTTTGTAATAGGAAATTCAGTCTGACATTAGCCAATATCCCAGGCAGACCCTGTTACTCTTGAGTGGCCTTTACAATCTTGAACAGTATTTTGCTTTTCGTAAATGAAAGAGCTTCAATAAATGAGGGCATAATGAACTATGCTTCTAGAAATGCCTCTCTTAATAAGAGGGTTTTGAAAGGATGAGAACATCTAGTAGCCAGAAAGAAGAATTGTACCTGAGGACCCTAGACATATCATTTCACTTTTATTTGAGTTAAAAAGAGAAGAAAGACAAGGCTTTCCTTCAGGAAAAAAAATTTCAAGTTGGTGAACATAATTCTAATTAAAAGACTGGGGTATGCAGAAATCCAGGAAAAATATGTAGAATGTCATACTCCCTGCTAATTTGAGCATTGTTAGTCATAATCTTTAGTACTGAAATAATTAGGTGGAAGAGTATCAAGCTTAGAAAGAAAAACTGTCTCCAGAATATTCTGGACTCAGATTCCCAAGCATGGGGTTTTCAGCCTTCTATTATATTTCACTGTAGAAAATCCCTCCTTGGATCAAATAGAAAGTGCTAAACAGTAAATCAACATCCCTTTAATTAAAGGAGACTTACATAGCCACAAACCGAAAATAATTTTAAGAAACTTGATCCACAACGTCATTCCATTAAGATGTGTTCTGTAGCAACTGACTTAGCCATTCAGATTTCCAATGAGCACCAGATGTACACACATAACATGCTAAGTGAAATAGTTACACAACATTTTGCCAATTTTTGATTAACAAAATCTTTGGAAAAGATGTATGGAAGCTAGTAATTCATTGTATTCAAATACTGTTTTTCAAAAACTGTCATATTAATACTTTGGCAAGATCCTTAAAGCCCAAATGCGTAATTTAAATCTAAATAATCAATTCATATTTATGCGATTTCCACTTTAAACATCGTGAAACTTTCACTAAGATCTGACTTACGGCAACTCTCTCTTGTAGTCATGTACATTTTAAGTAAGGTTTTTATTTAACTCTGCAGCTGGTTTCATCATTGAGCAAATTTGGAAGTAATTCCTAAGGCTAAGTCACTTAGTGCAAATGCTCATTTGGGAGGTTATTAATGAGAGAACTACCTGTTTTTATAAGGGACTCCGTAGCTACTTGCCAGAGAGTTCTGTCAAAAGTTGAGCCTGCTTTGATTCTCTCTGGGAAATAAATAAAAGAGACAGAGAGGGAAGGAGAAAGGGAAAGAGGAGAAAAAAGGGAGAGAGGGGGGGAGAGGGGGAGAGAGAGAGAGAGAGAGAGAGAGAGAGAGACGGGATCCTAGGTAACCCAGTCCACACTTACCTTCAGGTTCTGGAGGTATTTACAAACAGGAACTAAAATATCATAGACAGCTGTCCTGGCTGGAATGAGTCTGCCGAGCATTAGAGAAAGCAGATGGGTTAAGTATGACAATGTCCCACTGAGCAGGAGGGTGTCAGAGAAACAAAATTAGGTGGAGCTGGCTAAATCTTGCTTGTGTAATAGAGCACCCAAGAACCTGACTGACCTGCTTCTGTCAGCATGAAGATAGCACCTCATTCAGACCTTAAAAAAAAAAAAAAAAAGCCCAACCCTCCAGGTTTCATAGGTTGATCGTTTTGACTTCAGGGCAGGCTAGTTCTCTTGAGCAGTGGCAGAACAAGGGGCATCCATTTCCTGCCCTAAATGAAAAAAAAAAAGGACAAAGACTTTGGTAACGTCCCCCCCCCCCCCCCCCCGGTGTATCAGGAATTTCTGGCACATGCTGGATTCGCCCTTTGCAGGTGAGGAAACCAAAATGACTCATGCCCTGCACCTGTTACTCCGTGTGAGCCCCATGTTGTTCTCCTATATCATAAACAAACCTGTCTTTCCCATAGTAGGATGCCCTCTTTGTGTACCAAAAACCTGAATGGAGAAAATACAGTGGTGAGGGGCCTTGTCTGCAGTACACTGAAATCAGTTTTATCGAAAGTCATACTTAACACAAAGTGAATTAACGTGTATTGGCATCCTGGAGAAAGCTGTGAAGCATTCAGTTAGAAATAATCACCAGAATTGAGATGGGCTTTCTTGCTGACTTTCAGGAGTTTGGGGAGTCAGGGGGGCCTGTGTGGGAATGGCCACATGATCCTAAGCAATCCTGAAAGCCTTGTCAATTAAGCTCTTTCCCTCCTGTGTTCTCTTTGCTTTTACCCTCAATTTAGAAGCTGGAGAGTTTCACAAGTGCCCAGGTAATGCCTGATTAAATACTGGAGTTGAATAACAACCTGGCATGCTTCCTTCACTTCCTTCCACAGCTTATGAAAGGGAGCAGAGTGAAACTGCACTTTCTGGGATATTCTGCACACCAGTATTTGGGGGCTGGTGCCAAGGCCCGTTCAGCTCAGTACGTCTGAGGTTCACGCTTAGTTTCTGTTGTGCAAGGAGGTAGGTTTCCAAAGCCTGGGAGAGAAAATGAAACTTTAGCTAAAGTATAGGACTTTCAAATTGAATGCAAAGAATCTGCCCAGTTAATTGGTCCCAGGAAAGAACAAGGTAATGCTAGTTTTAAATTTTCTGAGGTCAAAGCCCCCTTCAGAGTATGATTAGAAATTAAGCCAACCCCTAAAAGAAAAGTGTTTACTCAAAGGATATTTAAGCTGTATCTGCACTGGTATGAAGAAAAGCAAGGTGAATTTAATCAAACAACTGGTTATTGCGCAATGGCTTAATAGAATTCAATTGGTTATTTTCAGATTAGTCAGTTACTAGGAAAAAATCCTACTGACAAAATATTTTCTGTCTACTTAGAGATCTGAACATGACTTGGCAGGGTTGGGTGTGCCATGCCCTTAGGGAATTTCCTAGATATGTGTATGAGTATCATTACCACTTTCTGACTTGACCATGGTAATTATGACCTATGCCAGGCATGGAAATTACAAGGTACTTTTGCTACAACTCTCTGCTTTCACTGTGTAAGAGTCAAATCTCATCTCCCATGAACCCCTTTTCTGGAGACTGTACCTGTGGCCTCAGAATCCTCTTCATCATTGCCCTCCTGACAACCATAACAAATTGGTTAGAAATGACCCTAGAGATAAACCCTATTTACCCTCCCTGTCATGAGCACATCTGGAAGTAAAGTCATAAAATAAGAAGTATGCATGCATTTAATGCCTCAGTGGTTACTTAGCCCACTTACTTGTGATCAGAAATCTTTGTGAAATCACCTGAGTTGGAGTTAAAAAGTAATTTCTTGGGACGCCTGGGTGGCTCACTCGGTTAAACGTCTGCCTTCGGCTCAGGTCATGATCCCAGGGTCCTGGGATCGAGCCCCATATCAGGGTCTCTGCTCAGTGGACAACCTGCTTCTCCCTCTCCCTCTGCCTGCCGCACCCCCTGATTGTGCTCTCTCTCTCTCTGTCAAATAAATAAATAAAATCTTTTTAAAAAAAGAAGTAATTTCTTGCCAAACAAACAAGTCTCCGTGAGGTACATTCCCAAGTATATACCATGGTCTAGGTAAGACCAATCCCGTTTTGGCCCTTGTTTCTCCGGGTGAACTGAACGATAAGGGACAACTAGGTGGCAATTTAGTCAGCCAGGCAAGCTGAGATGACACATGGTACAATGCCTACATAATTATTTTGTACTTACTTGCTATGGTACCTTTCATCTGGCCCTCTCCAATTGCTTCACACCATTAAGTCTCACAATACTTATTGGAAGAAGTATTATCTTCTCTTTGTCTGAAAACAAGTGGAGTTACTAGAACGTGAAGTTACATTATTGCCACTGATGGGTTTGAAAATAGAACCAGAATGTAACTTGGAACCATGCCTCAAATAAAAATAAAACATTGCTCTGGATCCAAAATGGCATCCATTGTATACAAATCCTATAGCATCACATGCCTGATGCTGATGCCACATATAGGGAATTTGTTGCCATAGATCAAATCCATTAATAGCAGGTTCTGAGTTTGAAATGCGATATAAATTGAATTCATGTTTTATCTCCCCACAGGAGCATGGGCACTTTAAGAAACAAACATTCGGGGCTTTGGGTCCCCTCCTCCAAGCCTAGGCCCAGGAAAGGGAGCTGAGGCCTAGTCTTGTGCCCCCTACTAGGCAAGACACAGGGAGTTGGTACTTGGAGTTAATTGCCACTGTGTTATCAGGGTTTACTTTTTTGCCCATAGGGGCCCTTGGTCCACTTGATTTCTTTCCCTGTTGCTAGAGGAACGAGCGCTTGAAATGTTTGTTACTGCAGAAAATAAAACTGAGCTACCAAAAAAAAAAAAAAAAAAAGAAAGAAACATTTGCTTAATAATAAAACAAATGACATCATGGTTATATTATTTGAGGATAATTTAATGATATTCTTCAGAAATACAATGGAAATTGATGGCTGGAAAATTTCCTTATGGTTGGTAACATTTGTTTCAATATTCTATTAGAAGAGAAATAGAGGGATTATTCTCATGAGCTAACAATTGTTTAACATAAACTCATCTTTTTTCCTAAGTCATGTGGTATTATAATATGGTCTTCTTCACTTAACAATAACTTTATGGAAAGATTAAATGCTCTATTTTGTTGCTAAGGACATTCTGCAACAATGCCCTTTGTTAAGTACAAGTTGTGACATAGCATTTACATATATGCAGGTGTGCATACTTGCGTGCATACCTACATAAAATGGGGAGCTAAGGAAGGTTGTAAAAACCTGATTTAAAAAAACATGATAAATCACATACAAACTAATTCAGCTGTAGTTCAGAGAAGTAAACAACATAACTATAGCAAAACATGTTGCATTCCTATCTGCATATTTATGTGAAGATGTTTGCTTAGTAAATATCCTCGTAAAGACAAAGGATTAACATAGAGTTGATGCTGAAACCTCTCATTGTAACAAGAAGTAATACGTATCCATGGATACCTGAACCAATTGAAAACATTCAAAGAGCCCACTGATATCCTTAAGAGATGTGTTTATAATAAAATCTTAGATTTTATGTTTAATGTCTATTAAATTTTGGACTAAATTTTCTTGTTTTGTTAATCATAATGATAACTCAATCCAGATTTTTTAAAAGAGCCTCATGTTAACAAGAAATTTTAAAAATTATTTTAATTTCTTTTTCTTACTCCTCAAATGACAATAGCTAGTTTTATTTTCTAATTTTTTTTGTTAGAAGTATGAAAAGATAATGAATACTTTCAGACAAAATATAAAGGATAATATTCTGAGGTAGAAACAACAGAAAACAGAGGTAGATTTAAAGATACAATGAAACAATTAAAATTTTACAATAGTAGGAGCTTATAGCAAGTGTATATTAAAGGGATAAGAGTTAAGTATAAAAGACTAATATAAAAGTTATATTTTAAAATGTCAGTTTTTTATAATGCACTGGAAATGACATCTTTTGCAAATATTTACACATGATAAAAAAGAAATTTTGAATGTCCTCATAAAATTATACAAAAGGATAAACAATTCTACAAAATGATTTTTAAAGCTTATACAAAAATTTTGAAGACCACTGATTTAGTGTGTTACATTTTCACTAATTTCTAAATTATGCTTAAACTTCAAGCTGTTCATAGATACAGAATATTTGCTTGGACATTTTTCTGTGTTAATTAGGCCCTGACACATTAGTAGTTCCCTATGCCTTTTTATCTCCCGTTCCAGTTCCATCAAGGAAAAAAAACAAAAAGAGCCAGAGAGAGAGTGGGGAGTATTGCTAAAAGGTGATGGAGACATTTTGAAAGCAAACACTAACTTCCTTAGAGCATTACCATCGCAGGCATTGTCACACACTCGGCATATGTTACCAGAATAGCTTTGTTAGCATGGGGTAGCCCCACCGAATCTTTATTCAATGTCAGAACTCTGGGGCTCTTCCTCTGCTGGGTTCTGCAGGCTCATAATCACCCAGAGAGCACTGCAAATGAAGGAAAGGCTCAGGCTACCAACTCACAATTTTCTTGTTGAATCCTGGCTTTGCCAACTTACTGGTTTCATAACCTTGCCTAATCACCATCCCATCTCCAAGACTTGCTTTCTCATTTGTAAAATAGCAAAAGTGACACCTACCTCCTAGTCACCTGTGGGGAGTCAATGAGGTAAGGTAGATAAACACTTGGTAGGGCTCAATAACTATAGTTATATGATAACTATAATAATTTTTGTTTAGAGATGGCAGAAATTAAAGCTTCAGCATCAATGTGAACAGAAGTTGAGATGAGTCGAACCAAACGTGGAAACACTTATATTAAATTACTTTGAGTTTGTGTCTATACCTTGGCACATAGTAGTTGCTCAATAAATAGTAATTGAGTGAAAAATGAAATAATTCAGAGCGCCTGGGTGCGTGTTTGCCTTTGGCTCAGGTCATGATCCCGGGGTCCTGGGATCTAGCCCCATGTCAGGGTCCCTGCTCAGCGGGGAACCTGCTTCTCCCTCTCCCCCTGCTTGTGCTCCCTCTTTCTCTCTCTGTCAAATAAATAAATAAAATCTTTAAAAAAAAGAAAGAAAAGAAAAATGAAATAATTATTCTCCAATTTCAATTGATTTTTTTTTTCCTGACAGAGAGGCTTTCCCTAGTCATCCTTATAAAAACTACAGCAATCCTTTCTTGACCTGTTTTAATCTCCTTTCCCCACATTATTTTACCAGCAGCACTTTAGTTACTTAACATACCCTTTACCTTATTTTTGTTGTTTATTGTCTTCCTGTACTAGAAAGCTCGTGAAAGCAAACATTTTTGGTCTTCTTTCTTAATTGCTTTATCCAAAGAGCTAGAATAATTCCTTGCACAGACTAAATGCTCAATAAATGTATAAATGAGTGAACTAAATGAGTGAGTAGCTACATAAACAAATAAATATAATTAACAATAATACCAAAAGAAGTGAAAATATTAAGTATAAGACATCTGCAAGCTCACTTTTCTTCTACCTAGAATATTCTTCCAATTGTTGGCTTTTTCAGATATGAAATCAACTTTTTCTTCCACTTAAAGATATCTCTTAGGCATCTTTGTATGACTGTACATGTTCATCATTAAGCAATTTCCTAAAGCAGGTGATAAGGGATGGGGGCTAGTTTACAAGAAGAGTTGATTTAACTATGAGTTCATAAATCTATTACAACAAGTGAGAGTGGAGACACTATTGCACACAACTGTAGGTAAGTGGGTAGGTGTGGTTTTGGGGGATACTTTCTTCTGAATACTTTATTTTTAATGATGAGGTAGACAGCAAATTTGCACCTAAGAGTGATAAGAGTGTATGTGCTGGATGTTAAAAGACAAAGGAAAAGGTATGACAGCATGGCACAAGTCCACTCAAATTATTAATTTAAAACAAATCAACTCACCCAACATACCTGTCTTTTTCTCCAGTGGTGGTGTGCATGGGGACAGGTGGACAGTAGATGGAGTGTTGTTTTTTTGTTTTTTGTTTTTTTAATATTTTATTTATTTATTTAGACAGAGAGACAGCGAGAGAGGGAACACAAGCAGGGGGAGTGGGAGAAGGAGAAGCAGGGTCCCTGCTGAGCAGGAAGCCCAATGTGGGACTCAATCCCAGGGCCCTGGGATCATGACCTGAGCCGAAGGCAGACGCTTAACGACTGAGCCACACAGGCGCCCCTGGAGTGTTGTTTTTAACTAGGGTCATGTTCAAACTATGAGTTTATGACAAACTGAGAGAAGAGCTAGAGCTCTGAGGGTATATGCAAGTGGGTGAGTGTAAGGGCAGACTATTAGAATCTTAAAGAAGAAAGTGAGGGCACCAAGAGCGGAAAGGACAGTCAAAATATGATGCGGTTGAAGATTGAAAAATCTTGGTCAAGTGTCAGTGGATTGAAAATCTGGGTCAAGGAGTTGTTGGAATTGGAGTTTATAGGGAATGAGCTAGAAGGATGGAGATGATAACTGGAGATTTTAGAGAGTTTGTAATCATTGACCAAAAGTATGCTGTGGGAGTACATGAGTGAAATAGGCGAGGAGAAAACAACTTTGAAGGTAGAACCGAGGTCCTAGGAAGATTATCTGTGTATATTGTAGTTTCAAAGAACTACTTTAAGAATCATGCTGAAAAGAGTTACACTAAGCCAAGAGTTTAAAAATCTTAAGACAAGCTAGGGAAGTGTCCCCAGGGAGTGGTAGATGACTTCCACTAGGAGAGGTAGTACGAAGTATGGATATAATGTGAGACTCAAGTCCGTGAATGAGGAGCAAGAAATTCACCACCTCATCTTCAGTCCCAACTGGTATGGGAGACAAATAGCTATTACCTGAGGGAATGCCATGTGGAAACTGGGGTTTCAGGAGTGTCTCGTGTTTCAGTTAGTGCAAGAAGTTGGGGGGACATAAGTTACTGTTGATGACACTGAGCACAAGAGGATATAGTGGAAGTATCTCAAAGTATTGGGAAGGAGTGAGAGATGGTCACAAAGGCAGTCTGTTTCCCTGAAACTAGAGGATCAAACTCTGAGGGTTAAGGGATGATCTGGAAATCTTGATATTCTTGAGATAACTGATATGAACAGAATTAAGGAGCACAGTGACTGAGTCATGATGGACTCAGTTGTGAGTAATAACAGGAGGAAAAGGTGTGTGTGTAGGATATGGACATGGAGGCATCTTGCTAAGATGGAGAGTTCTGGGCTCCCTCTAGACCCCTGCTCATAGAAAAATTCTGAAGTGAAGCCCCTTATTCCTAGCACCCAAAACAGCTGTTCAGCCTTGCAAGTGGCAACCTGCTGGAAAATGATATTGCTCTGTTTAACAAGTACATGATACTCTGTTGTGCAGAAATGCCGTACAGCGGATTCATTCCTGTATGATGGAATATACTGCTATTCAAGTTTCCTTCTTTTACGGCCCCGATTTTGTTACAAAGTGTAATCTCTTTAGATGACTACTGCTCAGTTTACCAACTATGCAATTTATTTTTATAGGGACTTAAAAAGTTACAACAAGGCATAAATATAATAAAATGGCAAAACTGACAGATGGATAATATAACTTATTTTGCCACCTTGAGGAAAAGGTTGATTTATTAATGTTTTCTAAAAAAATATTAAGGTAGATAATTAGAAAATCCAGGCATCTCTAATTTGTTTTTTTCTGGTTAGAAAGTTAGAATAGCTAAATAATAACCATGGCAGCAACAGCACACAGAGTTTATTTGCTGAGTGTCCTCAGCGCTGAGCCATGACCTTGTAAGGGGCAGAGTGAGGAGAGAATAAGATGCCAAGGCTAGGTCTGTACACTCTGAAGAAGGTTCTTGATTTGTTTCTTGGCTCAGAACTCAGGGCAAAAGAGAAAGGAAACTTATCCATGACCTGAAGGGGATTTTGAAATCAAGTTCATGGACAGCAAATAACAATGACAAGTGGCTTTCTCATCCATTTAGACTCTAAGCACCTTAAACACTTTGGAGAGAACAATGAAAACATGCTGTGTTTAACTAAGCTGACAGTTCCTAGAAGCTCTTAGCTACAGAACAAGAAAGAAATTTTTGTATGGAATCAGGACAGAATCCTTAAAGAAGGACACTTAGGATTATTGGGAACCCTCCCTTTGAATAAGTATTTGAGGCCTGGGAGTCAGAATGACCTGGGGTACACAGTCAAGTTAATTTGGGGCAGGAAAACTTTATTTCTAAACTTTGGTATCATTACCAGTAAAATAGCAATACAAAAATCGTTTCTTGTACATGGCGCTGTTGTGAGGATTTAATGAGTTAGCGTGTATGAAACATTTAGGATGGCTGGCATATATGTGAGTGATACATTACAGCTCTTCATGGGAAGGAGACACACAATTTTGGAAGCTACAAAAATATGAACAGAAAATGAGGTATGAAAATAACTAAACCGGGAAAAATCACAAATTTACAAATTTTAAAAAATCTCCGAATACATAAAGTCAAAATCCAGAAAAGTAAGAATATTTTAATTAGCTAACTGCCTATCATATTTCTGTAATGCTTTTTGTCCTACATTCCTTTCTGTGTTTTATGAAATTACCTTTTAATATGATGTTTAAAAATATTTCAGAGAACGTATAGAAAAGCAATTCTGTCTTTCCTTTTCCTCTAACATGGTTAATTGAAAGTCTTTTTTACTGATAGTTTTGAAAAGTTTATTTCAGCTTTATAATTCATTATTAGTAGTGTGCATTTTTAATATAAATTTGAGAAGATCTCTGGTGTGTTTCAATTGAATTTTTTTTAAAGATTTTATTTATTATATGCATGAGGTGGAGGAGGATCAGAGGGAGAGAATCTCAAACAGACTCTGCACTGAGTGTGAAGCCCAACGTGGGGCTTGATCTCATGACCCTGAGATCATGACCTGAGCCAAAATTAAGAGATCGATAGTTAACTGGCTGAGCCACCCAGATGCCCCATGAGTTGAAATTTTAAAAATAATTTTTCCCTAGAGTAGTTTCTGTCTCCTCTACTTCAGATCTTATTTCTCTTGCTTTATCAGTGCCAGACACCCTAGAACATGCCATCTCTCCATACAACCACTGGCCTGGAGCCTGAGTCTGCATATGAAGTAAAAGGAGTTTCCTCAGAATTCATTGCTATATTAAGATAATTGATAATTACTGAACAACTTGTGGAAGTGGCCTGCAAACCTCATAAATATATCTTCCTCAATGCAAACTAAATGTATCCCTGACTCAACATTCGATTAGTCAACTGTCAAAAACACTCAGGGCCAGTCTACCGCACACTATTTGAGGAAGTCAGAGATTCTGGCTGTGTGTACCAGGAGCTTTTAGACACATCAAAATTATAAATATACACAATTCAGTCATTCTTTGACTAAGTAAATATTTGCTTGAATTGTGGACCAAGAAGCATTAAGTTTGCTTCTGCATGTCTGTCTCCACAAATTCAGATATAGTGGTCCAATACAAAAACTAATCTTTTTAGACAATTAAGTTATAAGCATGTATTGGGCCACCTAGGTGGCTTAGTAGTTAAGCATCTACCTTCGGCTCAGGTCATGATCCCAGGGTCCTGGGATCAAGCCCGGCATCGAGCCCCACACTGGGCTCCGTGCTCCGCGGGAAGCCTGCTTCTCCCTCTCCCACTCCTCCTGCTTGGGTTCTCTCTCTCGCTGTGTCTCTCTCTGTCAAATAAATAAGTAAAATTTTAAAAAAAAAGTATCAAAATTTTATTAGAGGTTTACTGCAAAGGAAAAGTCCTCTAAGGGATCAATGCAAAGATTTCTGTCTTGGTAGAGGCAGTTATAAGAAAAGAGAGTGGTTGGTAATCATTTTTAGATGTCAAACAACAACAACAACAAAAATGGAAAAGATTTACGGTCAAAGAACTTTAGACTGTTGATGGAGCACTGAGTGGATGAGCAGCCAACCTCCCAGAAGTTCTCAATCTTATTTAGGTCTTTTAAAAATTTGCTTAAAAAAAATAAAAAGAAATATTCTTAAACATTTCATCTGGGATGCTAATTTCTTCCCAGAAAGATGTTGCAAATTATATAGCTGGAAAAATTCTATCCTAAACCATGTTTGGAGTAATTTTTCCTTTGGCACTGATAAAGGTCAGCATTTGGATTGGATTTGAGTTTCAGCCAAATATCTTCCTCAGGTAACGTAACCTCCAAGAGCTTCAGTTTGCTTATCAACAGAATGAGATTAATAACCTTGTATTTACCTGGGTTGTTGTGGAAATGGTACTGGTTAATGTAAAATAGCTAGCACAAGGTCTAGGACATCTTAAGTGCTCAACAAATGCTTTTTCTCTTCTTCCTCTATGAGAATATGATGCAATTCATTTTCACTTTTTTATATGCTCTCTATAGGAATAGACAAATATGCTCTCAAAAACAGCAAGTTTTGAATTGAATTATTTACTCTAGAAGCAGTTTTACAGTCTTAAATACAAAAGAAGAAAAAGGACAATATAAATCATTTGCTAGGTTATGGGCAAAAGAAAGTATGTGGAAACCGACCAAGACTGAATTTGTGAATCAGTTGAAATATAAATAAATGACAATAGCTTTATTTTTCCTGCAGGAAGATATACAATATGTTTAAATTTTATAAAGTATATTTTATATTGTATATCCCTTATGCAGGAGAAACCAAGAACTTTGTCTATATAAAGTTTCCTATGTATAACAACCAACAGAATGTTGAAAAAAATGGTTATCGTAATTTATTATACTATTAAAATGAATTAAGCATAATTAGACCACTTACAAACTGTACCTCACTTAATTCATGCATTGCCTCTGTGACGATGATTTCACTGTTGTCAGTGTAAGTTGTGAAAATGGAGGGTTCTCATTATGTAGACATTCATCCACGGCATTTGTCACATAATTAGAAAAGCATATAGGTAACTTTCAAACCCAGAACATTCCTACCCCAAGCCATGTTCTCTCTCCAGCACCACATTGCCTTTCCTAGATGTTTTTTTGAGGATCACTGTAACTCGATCAGGAAGATAAATTTTACGATGTTTATTAATAAAAGCAAAGTTAGTCCTTTCTTTTACAGTGACTGTCATTCACCTGTGGTGCCAAGAACAGTTGTAATTGAACTGTACCCAATTCTAGAGGGATGCTTATGAGGGATGCTTATAAGGTGAAAAGGCAAATATTTAACAATGTCTGGGGCTCTGGTCCTGGCTAGTCAGAATGAATGCAGACCTCTGTTCTGGAGCACTTTGTCGAAGGTCATGAACTGTTTCAGGCATAACCTGGACACGTATCCTGTCCAAGTGAAGATTTCGTGGGAAGGACAGACCAGCACATGAGGGGTGTGAGGCAAGTCAGGAGGCTCAGTTATGAGTTTGCTTTTCCTTTTTTGAGTCATAAATTGACAAGCAGTATGGCCATACCTTTGAGTATTGGCAACACACCAGCCATAAAGAGACTGTTCAAGAAAAATACCTTGGATGGAATTAGCAAAATTCTAATTATAGCTGCTTATCAATGGTGAGACTGTAAGTGACTTTTAGTTTCTTCTTTACCGTTATAACTAATTCACTCAGCATGTATTTATTGAAAGCCTCCTATAGAGCAGGCACTCCTAGGCCCCTGTATTTCAGAAGGCAATCAGACAAGGCAGTGTTCCAGTTGTGTGTGTGTGTGTGTGTGTGTGTGTGTGTGTGTGTGTGTGTGTTGTTTTGTTTTGTTTTCTGCTCTTTCTACATTTGTGGTCAGAAAATGTTTAACGGAATTAAGGAATTTAAGTGTATCAAATAGTTGAGTGGTAAGACGAAGAGAGGACCTGAGAAAAATTAATCCTGTGCTTAAAAGGTTACATTATATTTTATGAAAATATATGGCCAAAGCTGAGAAGTTTTTATTTGTGGACTCCGATACCACATCAAGTGACAGAAGAGTTAGCTTTAGGGGGACTAAGAGTCTGCTCTGGTCAAGATTGTTGTGAGAATTCTCACTGGATTTTAATAGAACATCATGCTCTTTCTGTGTAGCTTCTTATTTCTAAATGAGTTTTGCTAGGGGAAAAATGAACAAGTCTGATTTTAGGAATTGGTGAAGATTTTCAGTACTGAGGGTTCAAATGCTGGCCTTCCCATGTTCTTGGAACCTAGTTATTTGTTGTTTTCTTTTTTATTCAATATTGTTAGCAAGGAAGAAGGAGGGGAGGGAAATTGGAAGTAAAGTCAGAGAGAGACTGCATGTCCTTAGACAAAGAGGAAATTGCACAAGACAAACAAGTCTTGACGAACCAGTTCCACGTGTACTTGGGTCTAGTACCGTTCAGCCCAAATATTCAGAATCTGTCACATCACACATATTTAAGCTCCTTATATTGATTAGCCTGCTTTATACTGACAGAAGGAATTCCATTAATTACATTTTTGTAAGATGCTAACCGGAAAAAGAAAGAAAGAAGGTAGCTTTCTCTGGGCATGGAAATGTAAAGTGTTCCACATTCGTGGCTCCTGCTAATTGTAGAACCTGTTCTGCGAGGTTTCTATTTCTACCTCATGTATAGTGATGTTGCAATACTCTGTGGGAAAGGCACATAATGCTCAAGGATGTTGCTGAAAATAAATCTGGAGAATGGAAGACCGTCTTTAGTGGTACTCGGGTGTTATCTACATTGGCAATCTCAGAAGCCTTGCTCTGATAAACTGTGGTTTCAGCCAGGTCTTCTTTTGAGAAGGCTTTAAATCTTTATCTCTTCTGAGGAAAACAATACTTGGAATTCCTTTTTGTTCTCCATATTCGGACATACTTACCTTCATTTGTGTCCGGAATTGACCTCTTTCCCCGACCCCATCTCCATGAGCCCCCACCCACTAAAGTACAGTGAAGTGATTTTTAAAACTTTTTAAGTAATAACCATTTTTCCACATAAAATTGAACTTGATGGCTCAAATTATAAAACAGATATAGAATGGACTTCCCTGGTGAGGGCCTCTCTTTCCATATCTCCATGAAGCATAATTTGAAAACCTGGAATAATGGAAAGAGCACGTGACCAGGAGTAAGAATCACAGTCACTCAATTCCACTCAATAATTCAGCTCAATATAACAGTTACTGAACATGTCAGTGTGCCAAGCATTACAAATGCTAAGGAAAAAAGACACTCTAGAAACTTAACTTCAAGTGTAGGAAAAAGCAGATATAGGAAAAAGTGTAGTAAAGCGTCGTAGATGCTTTGGCAGATTTCTAAACAAGGCCAGTGTTACTTGTCAACCACTCTGGGCCTTGTTTTCTATAAATTTGAAATAAATAACTTGGAACAAACTACACATAGAATCTAACCTCTTTGAGGAGCGCCTGGGTGGCTCAGTCAGTTAAGCATCTGACCCTTGATCTCAGCTCATGCCTCAATCTCAGGGTCATGAGTTCAAGCCCTGCACTGGGCTCCACACTGGGCATGGAGCCTACTTAAAAAAAAAAAAAAAGAATCTAACCTCTTTGAGATGCAAACTTTACGATTCTGTCACTCTGTGCCATTGACTTTGGATCACAAGGAAAAGCCATTGGAAATGGACATGAGGAAATAAATGGAAGTTCAAGGTGGCAGCATGTGTATCTTTGAAATTTAAAGTAAAGTATGTCATTATAGTCAGAGAGGCAGGAGTAAAAAAATAAATACAATGTATGGTTGCTAAGGAACAGAAGTCTGCAGTATCATCTTCAACTTTTCCATAATATTCCTCCTACCTCCATGACTCATGTGAAAGCTGGCCTTACCCTGCTCACAAAATGCCCTTCTCCAATGGAGGCCTCTCCTCCTACCCCATCCCCAACCTAGTTTCACAGGACCAGGGGAAGAGTTGATAAACTGTACACACGGAGGGGTAAAAAGAACATAGGTGGTTTGTACTTCTTGTACAATGTGTACTTTGTGGGAAATAAATGTGCTTTATAATCCATTTCCACAGACAATTAGTGTTAACACTTTGGTAAATATTCTTTTGGACACTATGTATATAGAACTATCATATATCGGATTCATCTAGCTACTTATCATATATGCACAATATATAAACATTTATACATATATAAAATATATACTATAAATTTCTGTATCTTCATCTACATCTATATTTATAGTGACACATCCTTCTAAGTGAAATGGCTTTCCCTTTATACATGTTCATTTTTAAAGCATTTTCACTTTTACATTAAGGCAGTTTAATATGCTCCCTGTCCTCTTTACCATCACGTGGTCTCTGTCACCCTGCTCACTCTGAGCCTTCGTTCCTTAGTCCTTCCACGTTAGCTCATGCCAAACCTTTCACCACCGATTACAATAAAATGACTAATGATTGCTTGTCACTTTCATGGCTTATAATATAATTTTTTTATAAGTCACTGATTCATGGAGTCCTTCAGAGATGCCTGCCTGTTCTTGAAATTCTTATTCCCATTCTTCGGTCTTGAACTGGATGTCAACTCCTCAACCCCTTTCTCATCCTTTGCTATCCAGAAAGGGGTCAAGTTCAGAGAATGCTTCTGGAAGAACAAAGTCCCTGAATTGAGGCCGTAAAGCATTTAGCCTCTCCATCTCACATTTCTATCATTTGGAGCCTGCTCTTTAGTCTATGGGGCAAAATGTGAGCCAGTGGGACAAATCTTGCTGATGACTCAGGGCAATGTGATGGTTTATTTGATTGTGTTTTATTGAAATTTGAATGGGTTTAGATGGACCGAGCACTTAGTAGTTTAGAGTAAGGCTCAGCCTTTCCTGCTGTATTTCTATTAGGCCACATGTGTACCTACCTACCTGAGAGGACCTTGAGGTCACTTCCACTGGGTGCTTCTGCTTTGCTCTTTTTCTCAGATCTTGGCATATGTAAAAACCCCTTCTTCTTTCCAGGGCTACTTGATAGATTTGTGTCAGGGTACTGTGCAAACCTCCTTGATGCTCAGCCGACTCTTCAGGTCTAGTCTAATTGCCCGAGTTCATAATTTGGGTTTGCATCTTTTCTAAAACTGGCTGTGCAGTGAGATACGGTCTTTCCAGCATCCCACTTCCTTTTCAGGCCCTCACTGCAAGCTCAGAGCCTCCTACTGTAAACCCGGGAGAAACTACCGGCTTGTCGTAATGATTGAGTCCATTGATAATGTTAATCACTTGGTATTTTCAAAATTACTTACTTTCTAAAATCTGGTCTTTGAGGAATAATTTACATTAAGTGAAATCTACAGATTCTAGGTGTATTTT
This sequence comes from Callorhinus ursinus, assembly GCF_003265705.2. Classification (NCBI taxonomy): domain Eukaryota; kingdom Metazoa; phylum Chordata; class Mammalia; order Carnivora; family Otariidae; genus Callorhinus; species Callorhinus ursinus. The sequence goes on along the minus strand of NW_027397083.1, from coordinate 22,123,245 downwards.
GATCACCTTTGAAAATGACAGGGGTGCCTGGGTGGCTCAGTCAGTTAAGTGTCTGCCTTTGGCTCAGGTCATGATCTGAGGGTCCTGGGATTGAGCCCCGCATCGGGCTTCCTGCTCAGCGGGGACCCTGCTTCTCCCTCTCCCACTCCCTCAGCTTGTGTTCCCTCTTTCTCTCTGTCAAATAAATAAATAAAATCTCCAAAAAAAAGAAAGAAAAGAAAATGACATAAACTTGTATAGCCACATCTCCTGTTAAAATATAGAATATTTTCATAACTTCCATGCCACCCGCCAGTTACCACAGCCCCAGAAGCAACCACTATTCTAATTTTTCAAAGTTAGCTACTTTTATTATTAATTTTGTTTTATTAAGTTTAGTAGGGATTAGTAAGTGGTAATTTCCTTCCTTCTTTGATGTTCGGCATACTGATTTTTTTTTTTTTTAAGAGAAAGAGTAGTTGGGGAGGGGCAGAGGGAGAGGGGGAGAGAGAATCCCAAGCAGGCTCCACACTCAGCACAGAGCCTGACACAGGACTTGACCTCACAACCCTGAGATCATGACCTGAGCCAAAATTAAGTAGGTCACCTAAATGACTGAGCCACCCAGGCACCCCGGCATACTGACCAATTACTGTACATACCCTCTTTCTAACTAAAAAATTTTTAAAAGTGAGAATATTGATTCACTTGAGAGTTTAAATTATCTGTGAATAAAATAAATATATCTCAAGCTGAGAATGGATTTTTAACAGAAAGCCTCGTTTATTATTGAAATTCAAAGTAAAAACATTTGTGAAAGTTACAATTACACCAAAGCCAGTTTTCAGGCTCACAAAACCAAGATTACCTTTATTTCTTAGATTATCTGGGAGATGCTTCTAGACAAAGTTTATGCTGGAAGATAAATTAAGAAATGACTACGTGATACATTTAAACTTTAAACCTTGACTGAGATCAGTGATAACTAGAGTTTTATTGCACATTCTATGTCATGTACTGTATGAAAGACTTTAAGTCCCAGGCTTATAATTACTGAATGTTATAGTTGCTTATTTAACACAATGCTGTTTGTCCCTTCAGTTTTCCTTCCATAATAAATTATTTCTCTGTGTCTTTCTTTCAATATACTTCCTTTATGTTCCACTTATTTTTTAAGTTCTAGATCTCCCTGTTGGTAGCAATGATTATGGCCAACTATTTTTTATAGCAGATCCAGTATTTGGAAAACCTCATTTATCTTCCTGTCAGTGGAGCTTGGCTATCTCGATTCTTTTAGTCTTATCTACTCTCTTAAAACTTTATAGAAAATCAGTAGATAGCACGTATAGTAGGCCTGGGGGGTGGGAATTAAAAATATGAAGACTATATGGACAATAACTAGCAGGAGTTTCAGTCCTGACTGCCATTTATTGACTATATGATCTCGGACACAGTAAGTTTATACCTTTGTTTCAAAAATCTGATGATAGTAATACCTGCCGTATCTACTTGTGTTATGAAAGTAACAAAATTAAATCATATGTGAGAAATCTTTGTACATTTTGAAGTGTAATAAAAATGTAAGTTAATGTGATTATGAACATTGTATTTTCTAACCAATTGTCAGGGCTGATTTCTAATTATAAATAAAAAAAGACAACAAAACCTCAGAATCATCTTCCCTGGCATTCTTTTGCATTGAAAGCAGGAAGAGAATAAATGCAGACTGAGAAGAACACCTCATTCCTTTGCTCTATACTGCTTGTGATGGTGGTGGTGTTTTTCCAAAAGCATGTGTTTCTATGTTTGCACTATAATTTTTCCTTCATTATAACTCTTATTACAATGTAAGTTAACTTTATTTAGATGACTGTCTCTCTCTACTAGATAAGTAGATCCCTGAGGTTAGAGTGCCTTGCCCAAAATAAGAGAACAGCAAATGGATGGATGGATGGATGGATGGATGGATGGATGGATGGTTAGATGGACGAATCATACCACAGTTTTTAAGAATGCACCTGTGAGGTCTTAATGATGTTTGCAAAGTCTTGAATTCTGTAAGATGAAGCCCACTTACTAGAAAGAAAGCGATTTTTCTCTTAACTGCTTACACAGAAAATCCAGCTAATGGTTCAGGCATTTCTTTATTTTTCCATTGAGTCCTCTCTAGTCCATGCTGAGTTCACCTAGAATATTCACCCAGGAGCGTCTTCTCTCGTCTTTTTCTTTTCCACCATGGTAACCTTGTGTTTTTCCTCTCTCTCTCTCTCCCACCCCATTGCTTTCTCGGATCCTGGAGGAGTAGCATCTAGTCTTTATTGTCATTCCTGACTGGAGAAGTCTTTCTTTAGGTCTTTTATATGATTTTAAAGAGGCATATACAAGTCAAAAGGGACAATATATATTTACCTCACTAATATTGACCTTCTCTTATAGCATCACTTTGATGGGCCAGGATAGCAAAGGCCTATGCTTATTTAATCCGTGGGAAAAAAATTACTCTCTAGGAGTTTGTGCTGACAGCAGTGTACAGAGACAGGGAGGATAGGATGAGGGAAAAATGAAAGTCCAATTATATAAATTTAATACGAATTTATTTTAATAATTTAATAATATGGTAGAAATGCATTAATCCAAAAAAGAAAAGCAATGATGAAAGAATGTGATGTGGTTGGGCAAATAATAATAATGATAATGATAATAATAATAATATTATCATCTATAGCCACAGTCTTCTTGGAGTTTTGGAAAAGGAGAAGAAGTACACTGACCTATACTTGGGACCTTATTGAATGGGAAGAAGAGGAGGTAAGATGTTAAGAAACCAGGAGACAGGGAAACTGGGATAACATATGAAGCAGAAAATTATTCACTGTCCTTAACATCCAAGCTGGAAGCAGCTAAACACCATTAGGTTTTCCTTTGATTTTTTTTACACAGGATTTCTTATTTCGTGAAGTTAAGACATCATTGATGAAGTAATGTAATTTTTTTCAAAGCACTTCCATGATATTTCTTAAAATTACATTAGTGGAAAATTGTGTTAATTAAAATATAGTTTAGGGTTTATTTGGAAAATAATTTGCATTTTATTTTTTAAAAGTTACTTCTTTTCCAAGACTTGCTATAAAAGTAGGCCAAAATCCAGGAATTTTGTTCCAACTCTTGGATGATTTTTTTTTAATTTATGACTTTGATAGGTAGGTAACTTTAGTTTCTCTTACAGGAAACGCTTCGTCCCCAGTTTGAAGCCAAGTATTACAAGATGGAGAGAGTGAATCCCATCAGTGGAAAACCTGAGCCACATCAGCCTTCCTCAGACAAAATCACTCGTCTTCTTGTTTCTATCTCAGGAATATTCTTCATGGTAAAGTACAACCATCAATATCAGAATGTTGTGGAATTCCACATTTAGAAGGAAGTTCTAAGATACCAACTCATTTTGTGACCCTCAGGGTCAAAGCATATCCAATTCAGTACATTTAATACATACTATTAAACAATAGTATCACGGCAAGTCATGGAGTGATTACAAAGGGAGTTTGGGCATATCTTTAAATAAATACTCTTTGGAAGAAACAAAGATCATCTAAGATAAAATGGAAATTATATGAGTTGCCCTGATGAATTAAAACTAAGCATTCCACTTGAAAGTGGAAATTTGAACAGTTTAAATCTTATAACATGTATTTTGACTCTAATGTAACTCAATTCCTTAAAGGAAAAAAATTGAATTTATGTATCCTTTCTTGGAAAAGCAAATTCCTTTAGCTCTGAGGCGGGGGGGGTGGGGTGCAGTATCTTGGTCTATGGTATTGCTTTTGTTTTGTCAATTATGCAAAATACAGATGTCTTCTCTGGTCTCCCATATTGTAGATTTCTTTGGTGATCACTGCAGTGTTTGCTGTTGTGGTGTATCGCCTAGTTGTCATGGAACAGTTTGCATCATTCAAGTGGAATTTCATCAAACAACACTGGCAGTTTGCAACATCAGCTGCTGCTGTCTGTATCAATTTTGTAATCATTATGGCCCTGAATCTTGTAAGTGTTTACAGTTTTCAAAAGGTTAAAAGACATGGGTAGGGGAGAGGTCTGTGTTTCCTTCATGCTTGGATTGTATTTACAGGAAGACAAAATGAGCCCAACCCACATTTTCATCAATGGCAACTCAGTTTAGTGGAAAAAAATTCATCTATGCGGTTTGGATGATGGGTTTTTTTTAAATTAAAATCAATAAACAGTTGTACTGTCTTCCTTGTCCTTTGAGTTTATAGTCTTGATGAGTGAAAATTTCCATTCATTGAGTGTCTGGTGTGTGCTAGAAAAAGTGCTATATTCTTTTCATTCAAATAAGGGATTTTTTGGTTCAAAAAACTGAACCGCAGTGGAGAATCTGTTACAAAAGTATAGGAAAATCTGTTTGAAATAGAAGGCTTGTTACTTCCAAGGCCTCATGTGAAATAGAAAATAGACAGCTACTCCATTTTTCTTTCTCTGGGTCTAAGCATTTTTCTCCTTCCTTCCTCCCTCCCTTCCTTCCTCCCTCCCTTCCTTCCTTGCTTCCTTCCTTCCTTCCTTCCTTCCTTTTTTTTTCAGTACCTTCCGTTTGCATGTCTGCTCTGTTCTATCATTAAATGTCTGTCTTTGCTTAACCATGACCCGTCTTTCTTTCATGCTATGGTATTGCAATGATTTTGTTACCTTCTTTGGTTCTAACTATGCGACCATGTTGGTTTCTATAGCCTATTTAACTGAGATCATCCAGTATTTCAATGTACTAATTTTTCAGAGAGAGCTTCTGATCACATACACTGATTGACTCGTGAACTCTAGGGCTGAGAGGGCATTATTGTGTCTACATAGGCCCACATCTTCAGCAACGTCTATGGGTGGGATCCTATTTTCTCTGAAGACAAGAGGCATTGATTGGCACATTTAGGGTAATAATCTCTTTCCTTTAATTCTTCCAACAATGCCACAAGGCCAGTATCTGGAAAGCTTAAATAACTTGCCCCAAATCAGACATACACTAAGTGTTAATGCTGGTATATTTACATCATGCAATGTCTGAAGATAGCTAAGCAATACACAAATAATGCTGTTTATATTATGTACAAGTAATGTGCATTTGGGTCTATATGTGGATTGACACTGATGTTACATGTGTAGCCTGGACAGGGCTAGGACCATTTAAAATAATCAGAAAAGTGAAAAGTCACTGTGGTAAATGTTTTAACGCAAGGATGATAGTTAATATCTCCTACTGGAGTCTGCTTTCTTCAGATTTGTTTTGCTCTGTAGAAGGAAACTACTGTTCGCAGTATCTCCAAGTAAACCACACAATATTTTAAATTTATGTCCTTGACTCATAGATTAAAGTAAATAAGAAACATTGAAAAAATATAATACAAGGATGGGCTGGCATGGCTGGTAGTGTGTGTAAGGTACTATAGGTTGCACATTACACAAAGTCCCCACATTGATGGGGGAGCCATTCACAGAATAGATATTGTAGATTTTTATATTTTATGGTTATACTCTTCCGGTAGATTGTGAAAGATCTTGTTTCTAACAAAATCAATTGTTTATGACAATTTTCCACTAAACAGAGGTTATTGGGGTTGGCTTCATTATCTGAGGAAAGGAGGCTAAATAGTTGATGTGTTTATTTCTAGGTAACAATAGCAATCAACCAGTCTGATCTTAAATGGACTCAATTTCTTATCCATAGTCGGCTGGTTGACATAAAAATGACTGGTCATAGTCCTGCTATCTAGGATCTTATAGTCTCGTGGAGACATAGGACGCAATGAGGAATGAATGCATCATCGTGGAAGCACAAAATGCTCTGAGTAAAATGGGAAAGAAGCTATCAATTGTATGTGAAGTGGGGAGGGGGAGTCATGATGATGTATCAGAAGACTCAAAGCAAAGAGGAAAGGGTACTTTGATGAGCCAAGAAAGAGCAGAAAGTGGACTGTCGTGTGAGGAAATTTAACCCACAAATGTACAGAACCACAGAAGTGCATGTTCTTTGTCCTAAGGAAATGGTGAGGAGTGTCTATAAAACATAAATTTATGGGAGAATGAGGAAAAAGAGATTAGAAAAGTAAATTAGTGCTTCACTGTGGAGATCTGGAATACCATGTAAAGAATTTGGACATCATTTTTTTTTCTTATAGGCAGTGGGGAGCCAATATAATAATATTATTATTAATATAATATATTAATATAAAATAAAATATATAATATATTTATATAGTTTAAAATATATTTTATTTTAAAAATATATCTGATAAAGATAGTATCAAAAATCAAACTAAAGAGCAATTATAGCCACACAGGTAAAAATCCCAAGTACACAGAAAAATGTTCTCAGGAGCTCTACACTCAGCGTGGAGTCTTCTTGTCCCCTCCCTCTGCTCCTCCCCCGTCCCCTGCTTGCGTGTTCTGTCTCTCAAATAAATAAATACATAAAATCTTTTTTAAAAAATTAAAAAAATGTTATCAGGAGTTATCTCTGCAAAGTATAGGTGATTTTTCTTTACATATTAAACATGTAGTTTGCATTTTCAAATTTTTTACAATAAGCCCATATTACCATTTAAAACTAGTAAGAGGTAAACATTTGATATTAATTTCTGATATTTTAAAGAAATCAATGATGGCAGTCCAAGATTTGTGTAGAAGGATAGGATTTGTATTGTATTATTACTTAGAGTAGTAAAAATTGGTGAGAGACCCCCTAAATGAACAACTATAAGAGAATATTAATTTAAATTCTATATAATGGAGCATCATGTACCCAATTAAAATGCTACTCTAACATTATTTAAGGACATGACATGCAGTTACGTAATAAGGATACATAACTACACTTGATTCCCATTGGAACACATCTGCATTTTGAAACTATAAGGAGTAACAATAAAATGTTAACAGTGGTTATCTCTCAGTAGTGGGATACTATTTGATTTAATGTAACTTTTTTGGGTTCTTTCAAATATTTATCTCTATATGTAGACTTTGATTTATAATCAGAAAAAAATAACCTTTACTTTTAAAACATTCTACCATGATATAAAGTTCGGAATAAATTAGAAATGGAATGTACTTTATTTTTACTCTATATATGAGTCAGCCATATAACCACAGCCACCAAGATGGCAACTTTGGCTCACTTTTTAAATTTGGTCTTTCACCAAGTAGAGAAAAGGTTTATCAGTGGGCAAGCAGCATGCCTGAACTCTCTCTCTCTCTCTCTCTCTCTCACACACACACACACACACACACACACACTATTCCTACGTGAGCCCTCTCCCTTCCCCTGCCCTCCTAATACTGCCCAGGCTCTCACCACTTTGTGGTGCCAGTTGCTCAACTTAATGTCCTGATAAAAAACAGTGGACATTGGTTGCAGGCAAAGCAAAGATTTGCTCTTGATCTGTGTGATCCTGGCCATACCATATAATAGCTTTGAGTTTTAAGTTTTTTGATCTTTCATATGAGGGTGATAAAACTAATGCATAGGGGTACTGAAAGATTAAATGAGATCCTCTAACAAATAAATGGTGCTCAATAAATGTTAACCTTTTTCCTATTTGCTTCTTTTCAATTTTTAAAAATTATTTCTCTTTAAAAGCCTCCTATTCTCTTTCTTGCAAAATACCAACATTTTCTTTATTTTTTTTGCTTTCTCTTCATCTTTAAATCATAGAATTTATTTATTAACCTTCAGTCCCAGTTATCCAAATGCCAATTATCATTTCTTTGGTCTGTCTGAATTCTTCAGACCACATCTGCATTTATTTATAATTTCTTCAATGTTTTTTCTTTAATTGTTACCTGTTGCCCATTTATAAATTTTTAAATACTCAGAGTTGTCTGTAGAAAGAGAATCACATCTAAGATGTTGTTTATGTCTTTTGATCAAATTTATGTCTAAACTATAAGAAAATTTGAAATATTTAATTAGTTCTTGCAAAAATCATACCATTGTGCTAATTTTCAGTAGTCTGTTTTTATAATGTATTTTCTTCTTTCTGAAATTTACTATTTTTATCTGTTTTAGTTTTGCATTATAAAATCAATACATTGTTATTATATAAAGCACTAACAGTATAAAAATATTAAGAAAAGTCACTATTTTCTACCCAAAATGCCACTCATGTCCCTTCCTATCATAAACTAATTGTACCCATTGGAGGTAATCAATGTTAATGGTTTCATGTCTATTTTTTCCCCTCGCTATCAATTATTAGTGTCTTCAGAAGAGTACCCTGTGTTCCTGGGTTTGACAATTTGTTCCAAAGAACTCCTGATCTTCAAAAACATCTTAAGTGAATTATGAACTAGTCTAATATTTTTGAAGATGGAAAGTATTTCATAGGGAAAATGAAGAAACCAAATGTGTTTTAATTAACTTTTGCTTGGGAAGGCAAGCATGACAACTCTGGGAACAGAACCTCCCGGTCCAGGATTCAATCCTTGGTTCCTACCCAGGGAAGTAGCTATCTTTTCACTTAAGCTGAAGAACATGTCATGATCAGAACCTGTAATTGAATAAAACAGGAGCTTTCACCTTTCTTACATTTCCTTACCAAAGGATACTTTTTATTTTCACTGATAATACAAAATATTGAAATTTGACTGAAGTTTCCCTTGGTGTACCAGATTCCAATTTCATATTATTCCAGTTGCTTCTTAATCACCAGTCCCTTAAACTCTGACTCTGCCTCATTTCCAATCCCCATCCTCAGTTACCACCCCTTCCCTAGAATCACAGTGAACCCATTCGTACAGTCTTCTCTCTCATAAGCTTCAGATACAGCTTCCTCTAAGTCTGTATATTTAATGAGGCTCAATATATTCCTTCTTCCAAAGTACTGCTTTTTACAGAAAACAAAGGCTGAACTAGATGGAGTGAATCTCCCAATTGTAGAAATAAGACTTCTGGAAGCAGATGAGGATAGAATTATTTTTGTCATAAAAACAATCTTCTGGGCGCCTGGGTGGCTCAGATGGTTAAGTGTCTGCCTTCGGCTCAGGTCATGATCCTGCGGTCCTGGGATCGAGTCCCACATCGGGAACCTGCTTCTCCCTCTGCTTCTCTCTCTCTCTCTTCCTCTGTCTCTCATTAATAAATAAAATCTTAAAAAAAAATCTTTTGAGGTCCTCAAAATCCCACTACGTCTACTTAATTAAATACAAGAGCCCATGTAACTGCCTAGTGCTATAACTCATCTGTTGTTCCTGATAGAAGGTAAGACTGACTTTCTTTTCTCTAAATGTTTATTTCTACTTGTTGGGAATTTTGACATAAAGATTTAGAGATTGTTGAAAGTAGAATCAGCCAAAAAACTTCTCCTTTGCCCTTGCAACTAATTTAGGAAAAGATTCTTAAATGGATTTTAGCATAAAGGAAGTGAACTACACAGCCAACTCAACAAATGTGAAAAGAATGTTATATTCCTCAGATTTAATCAGTGTGTAAAACCTTAATGCCCTTCTGAATTTATGTATTCCCTTCCTACTCAGGATGTTAAGGCATGTCACAGATTATTAAACAGCCCGTGGTTTACCTGAACCCACAGGATTAATTTAAGATCTTAATCAGATAAACATAGATTAAAACTATTAATATCAAAATGCCAAGTCTTTAAAAAAATTATACCACCAAAATGATTGACCTAGAATACCAAATGCTACTTCTTGTTATTTTCAGCACATAAAAATGTGCTTTTTGTTTCTTAATAGCTAGACTTTGTGATCCCTGTCCTACCATATTCTCCAAATGAGGGTTTGGCCTCAGTCAAAATATTCTATTAATCTAATAGGCTTTTCAGCTATAATCCATATGCATGAAATTATGACATTTAGGCATGGCAAAATAGTTTCAGTTAGCCAAACACTTTTTTAAATCAGGAACTTTAAATATTTAAAGTACACAGCCAGAAATTTTACATCATTCATTCATTTCTTTTGTCTCTTTCATCACATCGGTGATTGTTGTGAATTTTGCTTCTATAACATCTCTCTTATCTATTCCCTACTCATCATTTCACTTCCTTAGTTCAGCTACTTATCATTTCTAGCTTGGACCATTGCAGTAGCCTTCTAACTGGTGAGTCTTCCTGTCTTTTTCAACTCGTCTCAGCTCCCTTGCACGCTGCTCTTAGAAGGATCTTTCTGGAGCACCTAGGTGCCTCAGTGGGTTAAGCATTGACTTTTGATCTGGGCTCAGGTCATGATCTCAGGGTCATGGGATCAAGCCCCCAGTTGGGCTTCATGCTCAGTGGGGAGTCTGCTTGAGATTCTCTCTGTCTCCCTCTGCCCCTCCTGCTTGTGCTCTCTTTATGATAAATAAATAATTTTTTTTAAAAAAAGAAGGATCTTTCTAAATCACAGATTTGATCATTTTATTTTGTACTTGAAAGTGCTTAATGGGTTCCAAGTGCATCTGGTATAAATTCCAAATTCATTAGCAAGGCACGGAGGCCTGTTATTTAAAGCCAGTTTTCCTTTCTTGTCTTGTTTAAAGTTGGATCTCCCTCCCTCCCTCTCACACTCTGCGCTCCAGCCTATAAAGTCCCTTTTGCTTGCTCCCTGGCATCCTGCTCTTTCACAGCTCTGTCTTGGTCCACAGTACTTCCTCTATTTGCCTTTTTTTTTTTTTTTCCTTTTATCTCCTTGGAGGCTATTTCTTTATCTTCGAAAATTCCAGTAAAGGATCACTTGCTCCATGAAGTTTTTTCTCAATCCCATATGTAGAATCGAATAATCTGTTCTTTGTGTTTATTCTTCTCACAAGGTGCTTGGACATGCCTAGTCTTCCTCCTTATCGGACTCCCCTGATGGAATTAAACACTCCGTCTTGTGAATGCTCTTTGTTACAGTGCTTGGGGCATGCCTTGTCTCCACTCCCCGGGTGTAAGCTCCTGACAGCAGGGCCTCCTCACTTTTGTGTCCCCAGGTCTTTGCCTATGCCTAAAAGACATTTAGAATATATTCTTCAAATAAATTTTAAATATTTTATTCTCCAAATTTCCTAGCATCTTGAATATTATTCACATTGCAAAGATCTTAGCCTCTTGAATAATTGTTCAAAATTATTTTTGGTGATGGAATTCTATTTTCAGTGTCTTTCACATTTGCAGCACTTGTGATTTTTAAACTAATAATTAAAGAATATGCATCCTCTAAGCTTTCAAAACAAATGGATCATGGCATCCCTAAATAAATATTCGACTTGGGATAAAAAGTATGGGTGAAAATAATGAAAATTTGATTACAAGTCTATTTTACAGATCATGAAAGCAACTTAAAGATTGTTTCCTGTACTTAATATGCCTCAAATCACCTGGAACACTTGAAAAACTAGAGATCCCTGAGTCCCATTCAGAATCTCCTTTGTGGAGCTGGGAAATCTGTATATAAAACAAAACAAAAAATATTCTCCAAGTGATTCTGATCCAGTCCGTCCCTAAAATAGCATTAGGAAATTACTGATTTAAGAGATCTGAGGTAAATTTGATACACAGCCAAGATCAGAAGTTACATTTTCAAAGATAAATCGCAAGTAATTTAACAATGATTAAAACTTCACTTTGTTTTTTTAACACCTCTTACCAGACACATAGCTAAAATTCTACACAATTTGAAAGCAGGAATTCCTCTTCACTAATCCCATACTTTTTTTCCTTTATGTTGTTGCCCCTGAAAATGCATACTACTTAAAGCTGCCATAAACAGCACAGTTAATGTCAGGTGATAGTTCCAAGATTTTAATGAAATTTAAAAATATACAATTATTCCAAAATGTATATTCCCGTTGCTTGACAATCAAACCTTAATAATTAACGAATAGGTAGGTTGCAAAAGCATGACAGCTGTCTGGTTTCATGAATACCATGTAATTTTAAAGAAAAAAATAGAAACATCACAGAAGTACTCTTGTAGTTTGAAATATCTGGGATTAAGCCAATTAAACCACTTCAACATTGTTAACAAAAGAATGAACTCATGGGGCACCTGGCTGGCTCAGTTGGTTAAGCGTCTGACTCTTGGTTTCAGCTTAGCTCTTGATCTCATGGGTAGTGAGCTCCAGCTGGCATTGGGCTCCGTGCTCAGGTGGGAGTCTGCTTGATAATTCTCTCCCTCTGCCTCTCACCCCCTCTCTAAAATGAATTAAAAAAAAAAAAAAAGGATGAACTCCTTTTGGTATTCCTCTTTCATTTTTTTTTCAAAGATTTTATTTATTTGAGAGAGAGAAAGCACTAGAAGGGGGGCAGAGGGAGAAGCAGACTCCCCACTGAGCAGGGAGCCCCATGCGGGGCTCAATCGCAGGACCGTGAAATCATGACCTGAGCCAGAGGCAGACGCTTAACCGGCTGAGCCACCCAGGTTCCCCTCCTCTTCCCGCTTCTCATTTTTAAACCCCCTGTACCATGTGTACTCTATAGCAAAAAAAAAAAAAAAAGCAGCTCTAACTACATTTGAATGAAGTACTCCATGATGGTTCTGAACTTTTTCACATTAGTGATTTATTTCCATCTCTGTGCTCAAATGCTACCCTCTCAGAGAGGCTTTTCTGAGCACACTACAAAGTAAATACTCCGTGCCCACCGCCCTTCTCTACGCACAACAGCCTGCTGTATTTTCCCTTTTCTGACCAATTATGTAATTGTCATTTGTCTCTAACCACTGGAATTTAAGTTCCATTAAAGTAGAGACTATGTCTGTCCGTTCACTATGTGGCCCATTAGAAAGTCCAAATGAATATTTTTACATAATTAATACATATGACTAAGAATTTCAGCTTACTGAATGCACTAGTGAGTGATGATTAAAAGTATAGGTTCTGGGCGCCTGGGTGGCTCAGTAGGTTGAGCGTCTGCCTTCAGTTCAGGTCATGATCCCAGGGCCCTGGGATCGAGTCCCTTCTCCATCTGCCTCTGCCTCTCTCTCTCTCTGTCTCTCATGAATAAATAAATAAAAATCTTTTAAAAAAAAAAAGTAGAGGTTCCCCAACATGAGGTATAGATATATAGTTATATAAGGTACATTTATAGTGTAGTGACCACAACCGTCCCTGAACTGCCCCCCCTTATTCTCTCCTCCCCCAAATACATATCCATTTCCCACCTCACACACACACACACACACACACACACACACACACACACACACACAGCCCGTGATTGCTGTCATACACAGTGGATATGTGGATATATCCAATATACAGTGGATATATCTAAATTATGGTGTCTTGCTACATTTTGTGGTTTGGGAGTCAACAAGTCAACCTGCATGGGTTGATTTTGTAGCTCATCATCATCATGGTGGTGCCAGTTAGATAGTATCTGAGCCTTAGATGATGCAGATTCTCAAGTCTCCCAGAAAGTTTCCCAAAAGCAGTATTTCCAGGGGTGATACAGCATTTTTTGTGTGATTTATAACATTGTTCTAAAGGATATTGTAATCCATTGGAGCATCAGCTGTAGATACTTCCATCACAGGCATGCAGATGGTTCTATGTGCTAAGAATTAGGACAAAAATCTGAAATGGTTTATGTGACAAGGCATAGCATAAATGGTATGAGAGCCATGATAGCAAATCCTGACTTTGCTACGAGTTTAGTAGTGTTACCTTTCGCAAGGTACTTGACGTTCTAAACAATGGTTTTCTGTTCTGTAAAATGGGGATAATTATACCTACGTGATAAAATTGTTGTAAGGACTAAATTAAATAATAGTATATATAAAGCAACCGCTTGCCACCAGCTAAATAGTTGAAATGGCAGTTATTTAAGTAAAACTTTTCATTCCTCATGAGGGCACTCAATTTGGTGCTGGAAGTACAGTACTACTCAAGTACTAGTTGTTGATTTGTTAATCTATCCCATTATACTCCTTGGAGACCCTTCTGTAATCATCTTACTTAACAAATAGGGCATGGGAAAGAACATGTTACAATCAAGGCAGTTTTGGTGCTCATGAATTCAAGGTAACCTTGTTATAAAATTTGAAAATGGCAGTTTGTGTGTATAGTTAAAAACAAAAACAACAGCAACAACAAACTGCATGAGAGGTAGAATGAGACTATTTATATTCAATATAATCTTTCTGTCTCAAGATAACTTTTTAGAGGAAGAGGTAGGTTTAAATCATGGCTAAGATGAATAATCATAATAGTTCTATTGAAAGAAGGTGAACAACTTTTAGAGTGTCCAGATACCTACTTTTAATTTTGCATGCCAACAGGCAGAGTTACTGGAATTTGTGATATAAAGAATAATTTGTTGAATTGTGGGGTTAGTTATATTTACATGCACACACATATACCCACAAAGCCACAAACACATACTATCCTCCTGTCTGTAACAGATTTGTCTTCCCAACTAGGTTTACTTGGAATTTTGTGAAATATGTTTCTTTTTCTTAAGTCTGTATGAGTGGTGGGTTGAGTAGTAGGGGCAGGGGAGAAGGTGGCAGAATGTGAAAAATTTCACCATAAAACTATCATGCATGTGACTGACTTACAGATTCAATGTACTTGACTTAACCAGTCTTGTTTTAAATAACCACCAAACCACTCTTGTTCTTTAGGAATGCAAACTATCACACTATGTTCATCTTAGTTTGGAAAATTCTTTGTCAATAGTAAAGAATTCAGACTTGCACTCATCCTTCCAGCATAGTAAAAAGTACATATAATTTAGTGATCAAATCCGATGTCAGCCATTGATTAGTTGAATGGCTTTTGTTACAAAAAAATTTTGTTTTTTAAAGTCCAATTTCCTTGATTTGTAAAATGGAAATAAAGATAGCTACCCCAAAAGACTTACTCTTACAGAAATCAAGTGTGTCTATATATATATATACATATATATATACATATTTAAAACATGTTTATATCACATGCATTTAGTTTGTATATATATGTAAAGCACCACATAGTAAGGTTTAAAACATGCTCTGCTTAATTAAAAATGTAGCCACTTTGTAGAATACACTTTAGATGTTTCCTTGAATAGTGTAAATAGCAGCCTTTTCTAGAGGAAAGAATAACATTCACTATTTGTTCTCTCATTACAGGCTTATGAAAAAATTGCTTACCTTCTCACCAACTTAGGTAAGTCCTTCGTTTTTACTTCACTCCTTAGTAAAAGAATAACATATGGGCATATCAGTCTGTAGTTGCTTTATGTACTCTAGCATTTTTAATGTCAACTTCAGTTATGTAAATTGTCAATCAAAATGAAAGACATGCATGGGAAGTTGGAGCAAATTACATAACTATAGAGAGGCAGTGCATGTAGCTACAAAATCTCCTTCCTTGAAATTATTAGCAAACCTAGCTCTCCCTACATGGGAGTGCTTTTCTCCCCCTACCTTTTTAGTTCTTTGGGTTTTTCCCCCAATTTTTATTTTTATCAAAATATTATACTACATGTATATAATTTAAAAGGCAAAATAGTGTTAAGAAATTTATAATTAAGGGTTGCCTGAGTGACACAGTCAGTTATATGTCCCTGAGTTTCAGCTCAGGTCATGATCTCAGGGGCCTGGGATCAAGCCCCACATAGGGCTCCATGCTCAGCATGGAGTCTGCTTGAAATTCTCGCCCTCTCCCTCTACCCCTCCTGCTTGTTCTGTCTCTCTTTCTTTCTCTCTCTCAAATAAATAAATAAAATATTTTTTAAAAAAGAAATTTATAATTAAAACCAGTACTCTGCCACATTACCCATTCTTATTTTCCATTTTCCTGAGAGACTACTCTTTTTTTAATTTTAGCAATTTCTTTTGTTATTTCCTACCGTATTTCTAAATAGCATGTTTTCTCTGACATTCTTGGATTTTTCAGGTTTGGGAAGCTATTGCTTTCCTCTTATAAATGACAAGAACTTAGGTCTTAACACTCCCTACAGTGTTCTGTCCCTGCACACTTTCCCATCTATCACCTGTTATACACACACTCTCTTTCCTCCTTCCAAAGTAGTTATATTCAACAGATTTGAATTTTTAGCCAAATTAATAATTAGTGTTTACATCATTGTTTCTATTTAACTATTTTTATATGTAAGGCATGGTATGTACTATGATTGTTTCCTTTCTTAGACAATCTTTATATTTTCATGAAGCTAGTAATAGCACTTTTTTCTTTAATTTTCTACATACTTTTTTAATTTATCCCAAACTTTCTGCCTCAACTCTGAATGGTCTCTAAATGCTTTCAAAGCCATCAGGTATGCTACTAATTTTATTTTCTCCTTAGAGTTCCCCTTCCTGAACCCATTGTTTACTCCACTCTCAAGGGCCTACTGCTTTCTCTCTCCCATGCTCTGGGAATTCCTTTTACCTTTATTTCTCAGTTGGATACCACTCTTTGGACCCTTCTGTCTTCTTTTGTCTTAGCTTAATTTGTTATTTTGCTGCCTGGAAAGTAAATTTCTTGAGACCTTATGTGTCTGAAACTGTCTTTTCTCTATCCTCAAACTTGATTTTTGGTGTCTCGGTTTGGGAAACAAAATTTTGATTACAGAGCAATTTGAGCAGTGATCTTTCATTGTTTGAAAACTCACCAGATCCCAGGCACTGTGCTGGACACTCCTCATGCATTTTGTTTTACTGACATCACAATTCTATGACAGTAGGATCCCTATTTTATGAATTAGAAAATGAAAATAATTAAGTTAAATAAGTAGAATTTAAACCCAGGTGTGGCAGAGTCCACTTCGCTATGGTGGAATAACTATATCACTCCACTTTTGCTTCCCCTATAATGTATTTACAAGTACAAGTAATAACAAAAGGAACATTGTGTAGAGGGAAGAACTGGGTCCTAGGTCAGCCTCTGGAAGTAAGTGGTCATATTACTTGGAAATTATGGTGACTATGAGCAAGTTTTCTCTCTCCATTCTTTGTTTGCCTCCTTCCCCCATTGCCCCCGCTCCTTCTCTTCCTTTGGTTCTTCCTCTGTTTTTGTTTTTTGGAGTCTCAGATTTTGTTATTGGTAAAATGAGAATGATAACATTTCCTAAACTGCTGTGGATTGGCTGCCTGATATATGACAAGTGTTCAATAAATGGAAATGATCTGTTGCATTGTTCTTAAACCTGTGAGCTACAGTTTCTGCAGCTGGATAATGAAGCACTTAAACTAGATGTCTGAAAGCTTTCTTCTACCTCTGATTCTCTATATTCATTTGCTTTTAAAGTCTTTCATACCCAGGATGGAAGCAAATCTAAGGAAGTGATTTGGAGGATCATAATAGTAGGAAATATAACAGTTATTTGTGTTAAGTACCAGGAGAACCAAATTTGTACTTGATATTTGATTTTTCCATCTATAACTCATGACATAGTGCCTATGGATTCATAACAATTAATAATGAATGGACTATATTAATTTAAATTAGCAAAAATATTAATATTTTATTTAAAATGTCATTGTGTATATAGATATAAATAAGTATGTATTTAATATTTGAATATAAATACATACATAATAAATATATATGGTATTGTATTCTGTGTAATTTTAGACTGTGCAAATTTGTGTTTCAAATTAGAAATTAGATTTTACTTCCTGGTAGAGGTCATACATTTTTTATTTAAAGGATCTTTTAAACTTTATGTTTCTTGACTTATTTTTTAGCCAAATATTTTATTTTTGAAAGTCACAAAAAAAATCAAAGTTTCAATTCTATTACACTTTTTATGTGAGTAGAAATGTATAATATTTGCTCCAAAGTAATTTTTTTCAGTTTGGTTTTAGGGTCCAAATAACAAATTATTTAAAATAATGGAGTATCTGTAATATGAATTATCTACAAAAAATGAACATGGATTCCAAGAAACAAATTAAGCCAAACAATTAAGTTTCAGTTTTGTCATACAGAGGTCAGTTCAGGAACAAGAGCACATGTATCAAGAAAATAGTAACAAAAAGTCAGATGTTGCCATGTAAACATTAGGCAAAGCAGAATTTAAGATCTGTTTGAGTGGGAAAGAGAGATACATCATACTGATAAACAGTCGGCCAGGTCAGTGTAATAGTCATGATTTCTATACAGCTTTTTATAAACCTTCAAAATATAGAAGGCAAAACATGATAGAAATACCAAAAAACCTGACAAGTCCACAATCAAATATAAGCCAGGATATAATATATTTGAATATCATAACTAATAATCTCTTTAAATATATATAAACTGTATGCTCAACAAAAAAATATATACTCTTCCCAAACACTTAATACATAGACAAAATATATCCAAGTAATTTGACCACAAATGAAACCAACTTTTTTGCTCCAAAGCAGAAATCACACAGGAACATTTGTGGATCATGATGCAATAAAATTAGAAGTAGAGATCCAAAAACAAACTACACAACGGGGATTTTTTTTTTTTAAATCCGTATTCTCAGTTCCAGATAAGTTTTGTACTAAATTTACAAACTGTTTAGAATGAAACAATCATGAAAACACAACCCACCAAAACCCTGGGGGAATGTGGGCTCTCTTGGGTGCTCTCACTAGTACCCACCCACCAGTCAGCCTTAGGGATGCCCCACAGACCCCTGTCACTTCTGGCACATATTGTAGTTGGGCTTGGACTCCCCCAGGACCTATTCCTATTCTGTGACCGGATCATGCACACATTTTGGCCCACATTTTCCTTAAATCAGACCCCGTCTGTTTTCTATCTGCCTTGAATTCCTTAATTATATGAAATATATATTAGCTGTGCATACAGATCTTCTATCATTATTTGGATCCTGGGTGGGAGCAGGGGCTACAGCCCACCCTGCCATCTTAGTTCAATCTCTTGCATCATTTTGTTTTGTTTTAAGAGTCATAGAAACATAAGTAGACAGGTTCTTGAAATCATCTTGCCTAAACTCCTTGTTTCATAAATGTTAAAACTGGTCGCAAAAAAAAAAAAAAAAAAAAACATAAAGAGATCTACCTGAGATTACCAGAAAATTAGGTATAAAGTTGAGATAGGAGCCCAGCTCCTATGACTGAGGTAGTCTTCGTTCCTCTTTACCATTCTACTTCAGTCTGCACAAAATATTCATTCTTCAAAGAACTCTGTGGACAATTTAGGTCCTTATTCAAGCATAGACAGTTTGAGTCAAGGACTGCTCCAATGTACATGGTTATTTCCAAATGACAATAGCAGACAGAATCCTGGAAATCTTTATACATTATTAATAATGGGCATCCTATTTTTGTAGCTGTGGGGAAAGTCTGAAGATTGTATCGTATCGTTGGATCCTTTTATCAACTATGTATGTACCGCAGACATTATCATTCACGTTTTGCAGATGCAGACCCTAGAATTCAGAGACACTGAGTGCCTCGTAGAACTAGTAAATGGCTGAACCAGAACACAAACATGAGGCTTCTATCTCCATATTTCTTGTTATTCACCTCCTCTATGTAAACACACCCTGTTTTCCTTTTAGAATATCCTCGAACAGAATCCGAGTGGGAAAACAGCTTTGCTCTGAAGATGTTCCTCTTCCAGTTTGTTAATTTAAATAGTTCTATCTTCTATATTGCTTTCTTCTTGGGAAGGTAAGTCAACTTTATGTTCATCATCTTTGCAGAGTGAAAAAGACTGCCAACAGTTCCATTTGCCAAGGCGAATCCTTGTCCCCTGCCTTGGAAAACTGCTAACCAGCCTTCCCATGCATTTTCCATCAAAAGACTTAGTACAGTGCTTCCAGCTGCCACTACCAGTTAAAGCTGGCATAAAAAAATAAAACCTATGTACCATGCTTGGGTTGGAGTATGAGTATCCGGTCATCAGTAATGATTTTGTTAAATAAGAAAATGATTTTTGTATAACCCTAGGTTACATTTCCTTAGTGTGGATACTTCTCCTACCTATCATGTTAACATTTTTTCCTATGTTTGCTGCACAAAATGAAAAAGAAGCATATTAAACTATGCTTAACACTCCAGCCAATGCCATGGAAACATACTAATGCTAGAACCATTTTAAACTAAAGAATTGAGCACATTAATTAATATTCATTAGCTAGGTCAACAAAACATTAAAGATCTACAGGTGAAAGTGGAAAATTTCCTTTGGTTTTTTGTCTATACTTTCTCACCCCATTGGTGGGGGGGAGAATTGAATTCATACACCAATTTTTCCTTTTTAAGTCAGATACTTTGATGTGTAAGCATGGCCAAAGTCTGCAGTTTGGGGACAAGATGCACCAGTGAATATTTATGTCTACCTACCCGTGCATTAGTGGATGTTCTTCAGTCAACCCCACATAAATGCTAATGAATTAAAATGGCTTTTTACAGATTTGTAGGCCACCCAGGAAATTACAATAAACTCTTTAACCGGTGGAGACTGGAGGAAGTAAGTAACCTTGTAAGGGTGAATGTGGGACTGGGCATGGATATGGGCCAATGACCATGGGAGAGAAGTGGGCGGAAGGAGAGAGAGAGAGAAGGTGGGTACGTGGAATTTCAGGCATGCTGAAGACACGTTTTTGATAGAAAGTTCTTATGGGTTCAGAAAGGAAGGAACTACATCTTTCAAACAAAGGATATGAACTTAAAGGTTAAACCCGCAAATCCTGACCTCACCTCTTTAATTTTCTACCAAACCCATTTCCTCCATTCACAAAGCTCAGAAATTTAGCTTCAGGGATTTTTCACTTTGGAGGAATTATTATAATCTGTTCCATGGGTTTTTGAACTTTTAAATATGTTAGATTTCCTTTTAAGCAGGGAAACTTCATCCAAAAGAAAGCTTACTTGAAACACCAATCTATAAATATGTAGATCTATCTCTTCCAAATCTTATAGTTTTTTTAAATTAATTTATAATATGTATGTCGTGAAAACAAAAGGTCTAGTATTGCTAGAGCACAGGGTTAAGCAGATTGTATATTGTCACTGAGACGGACATATGGTTCTCCAAAATGCCAGCCCTTACCTCTAGTCTATGAGCCTACTTCCTCAGACTTTTGCCAACCGAAACATTTTAATTTTTACCAATATAACATCTAAAAGATACCTCCTTTTGATTTCAGCTCCTTTAATTATAAGTGAGATGGAGAATATTTTTCATATGTTTGTTGAATATTTTCTATTCCTGTGGGTATGTGCTACCCTTGCTCATTTCCATTAGACTATTTTTCTCTGTCTTAAAGATTTATAAACTAATAACATTATGCTATAATCTTTCAACTTGC
Organism: Callorhinus ursinus; assembly: GCF_003265705.2. Classification (NCBI taxonomy): domain Eukaryota; kingdom Metazoa; phylum Chordata; class Mammalia; order Carnivora; family Otariidae; genus Callorhinus; species Callorhinus ursinus. Next base: position 22,102,036 of record NW_027397083.1, on the reverse strand, counting down.
TGCAGATATGTTTCTTGTTTTCTTTTATGTCTTAATTTTGTTTTGATACATTTTTTTAAAACTCTATAGCATTTTTAATTTAAAATATCACTGCTGTTAATGACTTCAGGCATTTATATCATGCCAAAAAATGTGTTTTTCATTCTAGAAATTAAAAAAAAAAACAAACCTCACACTTGTACTTTTCACTATTTTTTTAAATATTGATGTCTCTGGTCCATTGGAAGTTTATTTTCGTGTAAAGATTAATCAAGATTCTACCCCCCCACACCAAGTTGGCAGTCACATATTTAATTACTAATACATTTTTTATCACTCAGCAAAATAAGATTTCAAGATTTATCATATTCTACATCTTGAAATCATGTCTATTTCTGGACTCTGTTCAGTCTCATTGGTCAGATTGCTTATTGCTCCTATAGTTCAAAATTGTTTTAATTATTCTAATGTAAAATCCAATTTAATACATGGTAATATTAGTAATATTAGTAGGAGGTCATAATTTAGGGAGAGGCTAAGAAAAGTTTCGCTGAGAAAAGAGATATTTCCAGTCTCTATCTAAAAAGCTCCCCCAAACTTGGGGGAGTCCTCATTGATATTGTCTCCCTAGAGCCTTCTAGTTGATTGGAATACATGGAGAAAGCCTGAAACTTCCTAAGAATAACATGCTTTACATCATAGAAACCTGAGCTCACCTGCTAACCTTGCTACTTATTAATTCTTTGCCCTTAAGTTAATCCCTCTGAATATCTGTCTCCTCATCTGTAAACTAGCAGTAGTAATGCTTAGTTTTACAAAGCTGTTTACAGATAAGAGATAATTTGCATAACACAATTAGCACAACCCCTGGACTTTGGAAGGCACTCTATAAATTGTAGCTGATAGTTATCAAAGCTGTCTCACAGCCATCTGGGTCTTACCCTCTTAGGCAAAAACAGATGAAGACGTTCCATAATTTCAGACCTCCAGAAAGTCCCCAAATCAAACTTGCAGTTTTCACTCATAGCCCAGAAGTATGACTATATCTGCTAAAAGGCTTTCATCTACTTGGTTTGGGACCCGATCAGGAATGTTCACCTGGAATTAGCAAGGGTAGTGTGGGGAACAGGCAGGTGGATCTGCATATTGATGCCATTTTAGAAACTGTTGTCACCAATAATTTTGTTTAATTGGATATTTTTACTCTTAAGGGTAAAATTATTGGAAGTCATATTTCTTCTTTGGGAGTCCCAGGGAAATAGTTCTAATACTGGTGTCAGGAAAAATGTTTCATAACCATCCTAGACATTTTCCACAATATATATGGGCATACATAATGGCCATTTTGTATTTTTAAGTGATAAAAGATTTCCAACAAAAGATTATTTTGAAAAAAAATCAGTGAAATGAAAAATGTGGGTTTGTGATAGACCCTAGAAATTCTAGAAGTGTACACATAAATACACATAATGGAAGATAAGAATTGACCATCAGAATTCAATCATACAAGCATTATTGACACATATTCCCATTCCAGGCCTCTGCTGGGTAATACGGGAGCATACAGATGAAGAAGTCCCTTTCCTTTCTTGATGATGTTAATAGTCTCAAAGAGAAGAACATAACCATGTTATGTAACAAGTATTCTGTCTTGGAGTCTGACAGTCTACATTCTAATTCTGCCCCACCCAAATCTTAATATCTCTAAGTCTTTTTTAAATTGTGCTAGGAATAGCTATCTCAGTAGGATTTGTGAGAGGTGGATAGAATTGGATCATGCATGTAAAATCCCTGGCACAGGGGTGCCTGGGTTGCTGAGTCAGTTAAGCGTCTGTCTTTGCCTCAGGTCATGATCTCAGGGTCCCGGGATCAAGTCCCACGTCAGGCTCCCTGCTCAGCGGGGAGCCTGCTTCTCCTTCTCCCTCTGCCATCCCCATATACTCTCTGGCTCTCTCCATCTCTGTCAAATAAATAAAATCTTTAAAAAATAAAATAAATCCCTGGCACGAATAATGATAGCTATTATAAAGAAAGCAAAAAGTACTTCAATTTTATTTAAAACATTTATGAACTGGCTATACTGACCTTTCCTCATAGTATATTGTATAATATCTCACATAAATATTTTATGTAAATCTATATAAAAATGTTAATGATTAATATTTGATGAGTGCTTACTATATCCCAGCACCTTCTAGCAATTGTTCCTAACTATTCTATATATATTAATATAAAAATTCTATTATTACACTCATCTTGCAGATGAGGAAACAGAAATTTAGACAAGTTATATAATTTACCAACAATTATGGAAACATGCTTATAAATTGATGAAGTTGTCAATTAGATTCAGCCAACCTACCGTCAGAGTCTGCACTTTGAACATCATGCTTTCCAGTCACCATTGGAATAGCATATAGGCAAAATTGAGAACATAAAGGAATTTGGTTTTGATAAGAGATTGCTGAATGGTTGCTGACTCGCACATGTAAACTGGATTTAGAGTAAACATACTTCCTGTGAAAGGAACATCAGTATCAGAATCTGATAGTCCTATCTGCCACCATCATCTACATAATGGAGATACCAACACGCATCTTGGGAGGTTCTCAGGAGGAGCAAATGAGAAAAATATGTGAAGACACCCAGCTTTGGATTGTCCACAGTCTTATGATTTTGAGGGAGTACAATGGGAATGAAAGCCTGGGTGTCCTGCCCACTCATCCAATGCCCTTTTCCTCATTCTAAGTATAAGCTCTCTTACTAAATGAATTTTAGAATATTGAAGGACTGGATTTTGTACAAGGGAACCATTATTTGAGGAGGGCAGACCCACAAAAACTGTTGGATCCTTTTCTCTGCCCTATAAATCACCAAGTCATGAAGGCTCAATTTCAACAAAATTATAAATTGCCTGTCATCCAGCCTCCCCGCTTTGGCCTATGATTGTGGAGAATGAGCCAATCACATGGTTCTATAATGGTCTTCTTTTCTTCCCTTCCCACATAATAATATGTTTTGGTGAATCAGCCCTTCAAGGCAACCAACACATTGGGTAAACAGAATTCATCTTTAGCATTATGTACAAGAGCAGAGGATTGGGGTGCAGGAGACCAAGGCTTTCAATTCCATACCAACAGTCAACATCGTATGACCTTGTACACGCTAATTTACGTCTTTCAGTCTCTCTATAAAAATGAAGAGTTTGATCTCACACCTGTGATCTATGCCTATGCCTGCCTCTGTAGCTTAGTAATTATTCTGTCTCAGATATTCTACGGAACCCAATTATCATATATATGCGGCAGAGCTCAGGGGGTCTTAAATTCATCCTAGAAGGAAGAGGCATGCTAGAATGGGAGAACTGAGACTTCTCTACGCAATAAAAATCACCACTGCCAAGCTCTCTCTCTCTCTCTCTCTCTCTGATTCAGTTTAGGGAGTTTTAAATTACTGGGCTGGAACCAGAAAGCCAGGCTCTTCGTGTTCTAATTATCTGTTCCCTTTGAAGTCCCACTGGTACCAATTTGATAGAAATAGAAACTGTGGATCAAAGCTCTAGTGACTATTGTTCTTATGAGCAGGACGTGAACCCATTTCTAAAGAAACAGACCCACGCTTTCCTACCCAACTATCTTCTACAGTACAAAGTTTTCAAGCAAAAGATGTCAATTGCAATTTTCATTGTAATTACACTTTTGTTTGTGGGGGTTTCTAATGCTAACATTTATTGGATATCTGAAAAAGCAGAAGAGCACAAGGAAGGCAAAACTGAGATCATACTGACAAGGCATTCTGTGGCATGTTTTTATCACTTAAAAATACATTCTAGTATATGTAGATATTCCCTCTCCAGGATATAGACCTTAACACCTGCCTCCTATCTTGAGAATGGGCTAGATTTAATTCACTTCAGAAAAGAATAGGGAAAGGAAAAAATGAGTAACTTTATAGAAGAAATACCTGGCAAACACTGTACCAACCAACTGATGAAGTTTAATGTCACTAGTGATGTCTGTGGCTATCATGTAACTTCCGAGGGGATGTGGTGAAATTTACGTCTATGATTTCCCTCCATTCTCAAAACACATAACCCAGTCTAAACATGCAAAAACATCAGATAATGTTGGTTTCTCAGACTTGGCAAATCTACCTTGGTAATATAAGGGGCAATGGAGGGAATTGGCTGAAGTGTGTATGGGCATTCTCTGTACTTTCCTTGCAAATTTTCTATATGTTTAAAATTATTCTGTGTCAAAAAGTTATTTTAGAAGAACATATTATAAACACTTAAACATTTTTCTATCTCCTGATTGTTAATAGATAGAGTATTCCAGAGCACTCATTAAATGGGATCATGCCTAATACAGAGCTTGGCAGATAGTAAGTGCTCACTAAAAGATAGATTTGTTATATGTGGAATATAAGAAACAGTGCAGAGGATCAAAGGGGAACAGAGGGAAAACTGAATGGGAAGTGATAAGGAGGGAGACAAACTATGAGAGACACTTAACCATAGGAAACAAACTGAGGGTTGCTAGAGGGGAGGGGGAGGGTTGCCCTTCTTAATGCCCATCATGGGGTAACTGCATGATGGGCATTAAGAAGGGCATGTGATGTGATGAGCACTGGGTGTTATACGCAACTGATGAATTATTGAACACTACATCTGAAACTAAGGATGTACTGTATGTTGGCTAATTAAATTTAAATCATAAAAAATATTTGTTTTTATTGCTGTTATAATTTTGATCACTATTCCACTCTGATTACTGAAAACTTCCCTATCAGGTGTCTTTATACATGCTATTTCTTCCTTGTTTTTATTTTCTTTATGCACTGAGATTGTGTGGCCTGGCTTTAGAGTTTGCTGTACGGTTTGAAGGTGGGGTTGTGTAACCAGCTGAGAAGAGCAAGATTATTGTTGTTGCTCTGTTTCAGTGTCATCCCAGTGGCTGTTTGATAGACCTCTGCCTCCAGATGGGTGTTATCATGTTTTTGAAGCAAATATGGAACAACTTCATGGAACTGGGATACCCGTGAGCACTTTATTTTTAAACTTGCCTTATGTATAATTACAAAAAGAAAGATAGAGGTAGTGGGACTATTTCTTAAGAATTGGGGCCTATTAGACAGACAGGAGTGGGTTCAGTTCCTGCTCTGCTGCTCACTAAATGTGTGGCCGTGTGTGAGTTAGTTAACCTTTCTCAGCCTCAGTCTTCACATCTCTAAGAGGGGATCAATGGCTATAAGCTCCTCGAGAAAACACTTGTGAGGATTAAAGGAAATAGTGGATGTCAAGCACCCGGTACTCTGTTCAACACATTAAGATGCTTATCGCTTTCTTAAAACACTATTTTCAGTACAGGTTCTTGAGGATAAGAATAACTTTCTGGGTTCTTCCGGCCACCAAAAGACCAAGGTTGTCGTTGTTTAACAAAGACAGCTTACATTTATGCTCCCCCTCTTAAAAAAGAATAAAACAAAGATAAAATTCTGGATAAGGAGGTCTTGTACTCTTTATTACATGAATAAAATGTCATTAGAACAGGATTGATTTCACATAAAATAGCATTCTGTTTTGTCCCTTTAGAAGGGGTTTAAAGGTCTGTGGAATGCTGACGTGAAGGGTGTTGAATGCCTACTTCTACATCTAATAACGTAGATTACTCTTCCAAAAACACTGAAATATGGTTTATGTAAAACAATGTGTGATGGAAGCTTTGAGGCCTAACCAAGGTTAAAAGCATGACTATTTTGAGGAATTCCTTGACTCTAGAAGAAGAACTAGTTAATTGATGATATAAATACTTTAGGCTTAGTCATCTGATTATGTCGCGATTCTTTCTCCTTGTTGGCCGACAGATGGTGTCAGGCTGTTCCAGAGCAGAGACCTTAGGGCTGGAGAAGTGATATCCACCCTGAAATCTGCCATAAACTATTGTGTTAAGTTACAGGCAGTCTTAGAGCATAGACTATGAAATAACTGAGACCTGGTTCATATTCCTTTCTGCCCCTTGCTGAAGATGCTTATAATTTACTTCACCTATCTGTGAGATTAATTTTTTATTTATAAAATAAGGGAAGAGATTACAAGAGATGCGCCATGGTCTTTAAACCTCATCAATAAATGACAGAAGCTTTTTGTGAAGAGATTTTTGTACAGATCCTCAATACTCAAAACAGAAAAAAAATAAATCTCTAGTAAATGAAGAGGGCATAGGGATGAAGGTTTGGGGAGCCCAGTCCATTGTTTGTATCCCTTCCTATCCCTGCTCATCTGTTTGAGACACAGGGCTTGGGAACATCATTTGAAAGTAGCGGAGGAGATTAGGTAGCAAGTGCCTGCCACAGGATCTGACGTGCTGTGAATGAGAGAGCTTCATAAGCACCATCAAGATGGTATCCTCGTCATTATAGTATTAAGAATGATTCTTATTGTTGCCATTGTCTGTGTGCTTCTCTACATAGCATACCTTCGGATTGCACATTTTCACCATGACCTTGCGCAAGTGGTCAGCCTGAATTATGTATTATCAAATCCCAAATGTACCATGGTAAGGGACATGCTGTTGGTGTTTTTCCAAATCCAGCAGGAGTGGACCAGTCACTAAAGCAATAATTTTGAAACTTTTATAACTCGGTTCTCTTTCTTAAAGTAAAATCGTAAGCAGACTGAAGTAAATAAAATTAAACCAAGCAGGCCTGCCTCAATCTCAACACCCAGCCCCTTTTGCATCTTCATGAGGTCCCAGAGGCAACCTCATGGGACATACACTGAAGAACTAACTGAAGAACTAACTACCTGACATTTTGGTTTATGGTTGTTCTTCCAACACCCACTGAGTTCCAGGTCCATGATTAATTAATATTGAGATTTGGGATACACTGTGGGATTCACTTCATTCTAGAGGTAATGTTCATCTAAATCTTGAAATAATTAACTGCCCAGAAGTCCCCACTATGGGATATTTCTGAGTCACATAATTTCAAGACTGCCCCTAAGCTAGGGAAATAGTGTTGTTAATTCCTTTCCAAGTCTTTTAAATGGATTCAGGCACAGATCCATTGCCGTAAATTATTGTTCACTATAGTAGCAGTAATTGTTAATACTCAAAACCTTCATGTTCATAAACTCACAGAGGTCAATAGACTTACTAAAAGTCACACAGCCAGTGCATTGTAGGGTGGGGACTAGAACCTATATCTCTTGAAACCTTACCTAGGGCTCAGTTATTTGGTAGGGAACATGATTTTACTCATGTTCAGAGAGCACAGCCCAGAAGATTTTGGGTTAGGAGCAATTAAGGGCTCAGATCGAATCACAACAGGCAACATAGAGGTTTAAGTATGTATAGAGGTTGAGGGAGTAGAGGGAAGGAATCATACAAATGGGTGTTTGTCTAATAAGGATCAGGAAACACCTAAGTGTGGGGGTGGGGATTAATTCCCAGATACATATATAGATGTGTACATGGTCTAGGAAGGCTGATGCCTATTCCCACCTCCTAAACTTGGAAGTTGAGACCATGCAAATATCTCCAATTCCCAGAAATGCTTAGTGTACTCCCAGGATAGTGGTATTTCTCTTTCCTTAATGCACTATAAATTGTTCACCATATGTTTATAAGAGCTCAAAAGCCTGTTGTCTGCTCTGTAATGTAGGCTGATCCAGAATTGGTGGTCACGACATAAAATCAAGCGGGGAATACAAGATGCGTCCATACCTCAGTGGGAAAATGATTGGAACCTGCAGCCCATGAATATTCATGGACTGATGGATGAATATTTAGAAATGGGTAAGGAGAGAAACTTCTACACAGCTATTTGGGCTTCTTGATATTTTTTTTTTTTCTTTACACAGGCCATGGTTCAAGACAAAACCATCTCTCTCTTCTCCAACCCCAAACATTCTAAAATACCTCTGTATCTTTATCTTAACATAACTAGAGAAGATATTAAAACAATGTCCTTAGAAGGCTCACAAATTCTGTCCTTTGTTAGCCATAGCATTTGACCAAAATGAAGGGTTTTCTCATAGTAGAACACCTATATCAGCTTTAGTGCAGATATTTTAAAGGAACAAGATAAATCAGAACCCATTCCTATATCAAGAATATACCATCCTGCCCAAATAAAGCAATGATTATTTCTTGCAATAAACCTTTGCACAGACCTGGTGTGAGTTTAGCTTCTTTGAGAAGCCCACTTATTTATATTAAGAAAAGGATGATTCTCACTCCAACTATTAAAATCTTTGTGTGTTGTCTTCACATTTGCTTTTTCTCTGGCCTTTAGTCTTCTCAATATAAAAAGACGGGACAAGATTAGGTGTCTGGGGTCCCTTAGAGCTCAGCATTTTTCTTCAAGGCCTCCTCTTTGACTTCTTTTCTCTTCACTCTCCCTTCATGAGGCATGATATAGTGATGGAAAGCACAGAGACTTTCAATCCATTGAGATCAGAGAGTTTCAATGCAAGTTTTAACATTTTTTGCTCTCCACCCTTTAGCAAGCTTACTTATCGCATGTGAGCTATAGTTATCTCAACGGCAAAATATGATGAGCATATTTACCTTGTAGGGATATTGAAAGGATTAAAGGCGATTTATGTGAAGCACCTCATAAGGCCCAAAGAAAGCACTCAAGAAACGATATTGTTTATATTACTAATTTTGCAACGCTCTCCCTTTACAGTCTTGCAGTTTGGTTTTACCACCATCTTTGTGGCAGCTTTTCCTCTGGCCCCTCTTTTGGCTTTGTTAAACAATATCATTGAGATCAGGCTGGATGCATACAAATTTGTCACCCAGTGGCGGAGGCCTCTGCCAGCTCGAGCAACTGACATAGGTAAGATTGAGGAACTAAATGGTTTTTGCATTGCTGAGGCCAAGAAGAACCTTGATCTTAGCACCACGTGGGTTTCTGTCGTTGGGGCTTCCTTCCAACTATCACAAAACTGAGCAGTTTTGATTAACAAAATCATGAAATGAACACTAACCTAGTTGAGAGTATGTTTATCCTAAACATGCTATTTCATGAACTTGTTTATCACTAAAAACGATCTCGTATACGTTTTTCCATGTTAATAAGTATAGTTCTGCCTCATTCTTTATAGTTACTGCACAAATTTCTATGGCATGTTATATGACATTTCTAAAAAATCATTCCCTTAACTGGAGATGCTTAGATTGCTTCAGTTTTTTCTATTATAAACAACACCAAGGTGAACATACATCTTCATACATACTTTGATCATTTCCTCAAGATAAACACTTAGAGTGGAACTCCTTTATCAAAGAGCATATACATTTAAATTTTTTTACATTTAAAATTCTGATAAAAAATTTCTCATTATGTTCTCCAGAAATATTGTGCCAATTTATACTCCTAAAAGTGCAATAAGGGTTCTTTTTTTTTTATTGTTGTTCTGTCCTCAACAATCTGAGGGAAAAAATGATATCTTGTTATGTTTCCTTGCATTTTTATAATTATGAGATTAAATATATTTGTATTTCTTCTTTACTAACTTTATGACCTTAGGCTATTATATCTGATTTGGTAATCTTTATCTGTATGTTCAAGATATTAACCTTTGATATATATGTTGCAAACATTTTCAAATGCTGGTTTTTAATCTTTTACTCCATCATGAATAAGGTTTTAAAATGTGCATATAATCACATTGATATGTCTCTCTTATAGTTGTTATTATTTATGGCATTCTTAGAAAGATCCTTTAGAACTCTCTATTTTTTTACCATGTTTTAGTTGTTGTTTTATATTTTAGATATATGTGTGTTATTTGGTTATCTGTTGACATTTTATGATTTTATTTAAATTATTGATCTACCTGGAATTTGTTATTAATAAAGGGGTTGAAATTGAGATCCAGCTTGTTTTTTTTTCTAAAAAGTAGCCAATTTTCCCAAAACCATTTATTAAATTTTCCATCTTTCTTAACTTGTTTGAATTATCTCTATTATATGAAATTCTATATAAACTTAGGTATATTTCCAGAATCTCCATTCATCTGACTACTTATTTTTGGCATACTGTTTTAATAAACTAGCTCTGTAAAAGAAATTCTGTCTTTTTTATTTTTATTTTTTTCATTACCACTCAATAAAACGAAATATTATAAAGATTTTGAAAAACAAAGAAAGGGGTTGGAAGGGAGAAAGTTACCATGCTATCCAATCAGCTTTAGCACTTTTGAGTATTTCTTTCCAGGACTTTTCTTTTTTTTTTCATATCAGTGTATTTAAAGCTAAGTTTAATCCTATTTGAAACATCAGTTTTGACTGTAACCAATAGTATGTGGATACCGTATACAATTTGAAAAGCTTTTTTGTACATCTGTATACCAGATTGGAAAAGTCAACTAGTGATTTCCAGGTCTTGACACCAAACTTTTACATTTTTATATTTTTACTTTAAAATTTACTTGAAACAATTCCTGATGTTATTTTAATTTTCAAATCTCTCTAGATGGGGTCTACCTTCCCTCTGTGGAAAAGTATTCAGTAGATGTCCGATCTGTAGTGAGACATTGTACTAAGAAAGTAAATAATGGACAGAGCTGTAGCCCCAATAGAAGTAAAACATTCTTTCTAAAGAAGAGTCATGAGAGGGTTTTAATTTTTCTGCATTTCATTCTCTATCTCTACTCTTTCTCCTACTAGGAATCTGGTATGGCATTCTTGAAGGAATCGGTATACTGGCTGTGATCACCAATGCATTTGTAATTGCTATTACATCTGATTACATCCCACGTTTTGTCTATGAATACAAATACGGCCCCTGTGCAAGTCGTTTTGAATATGGTGAAAAGTAAGGTTGAAATTCATACATTTCTCTGATATGTTTTATGTTTGTGATTGAAATGGGAACTCATTGCAAAGTTCTGTTGTGTGACCATTAAGGGCAGTGTTTTTGATCATTGTACTTACAATGTGCTTATTGGATGAAATCAAGCGGGATAAAAAGGGCGACAGTGCTTTTTACGCAAATAATTTTAGAGTCTATGTTTTTACTTGTAAATGCATCACTGGTATCCAAATGTTAAAAACATTATAATGTATTTAGAAGTCAAATTCAGAACTGGAAGAGATGTTAGAAATCATCCAATGCAATCTTCTGACTATATAGTTGGGAAAACTGAGGCCCACTTGCTTCAGGAAATAAAGCTAGTTTGCTTCAGGGAATAAGGCTAGTTTGCAGGGACATACAGAATATGAAGGAAATGTCAGCTATGATGAGAGAGCTTTCTTTCTTTCTTTCTTTCTTTTTTCCTTTCTTTCTTTCTTTCTTTCTTTCTTTTT
>NW_027397083.1:22060108-22090636 GCF_003265705.2 Callorhinus ursinus | reverse complement strand
TTCTTTCTTTCTTTCTTTCTTTCTTTCTTTCTTTCTTTCTTTCTTTTCTTTCTTTCTTCTTTCTTTCCTTCCTTCCTTCCTTCCTTCCTTCCTTCCTTCCTTACTTCCTTCCTTCAAGATTTTATTTATTTATTAGGGAGAGCACAAGTCAGGAGGCAGAGGGAGAAGCAGACTCCCTGCAGAGCAGGGAGCCCAATGCAGGACTTGATCCCATGACCCTGGGATCATGACCTGAGCCCAAGGCAGATGCTTAACCAACTGAACCACCCAGGTGCCCCTTTTTTCAAAAGGAATTTATAACTAGGGATTTTAAGGTACAGAAAATGCTGCCCTGAATCTTTGTCTTTTTTGTTGTGGTTGTTAATTAAAATTTGAGTCCACACTATAGAGCAGCATTTCTCAACCTTTGTGCTATGGACATTTTAGACCAACTAATTCTATTTGGGGGGGAAGATGGGGGCTATTCTATGCATTGTAGGATATTCAGCAGCATCCTTGGCCTCTACCCAGTAGATATAAATAGCAACCTCCCTATTCCCCACGTTGTGACAATCTAAAATTGTCTTCAGACATTGCAAAATGTCGCCTTGGGGACAAAGTCACCCAGTTTACAAGCACTCTTTTAGGGGAAATGGGTTTTTCACATCTTTCCATCTTGAAAGCAAGTATTAAGAAAGAATGCAAGAGAGCACTGGACTTGGGGAACAGGAATTGGAGTTTCAGCTGGAGATTAGCTGCCATGTGGAAGTAGTGATGGGAGAAGCCACTTCCCCTCCTGCCTCAGGAGCAGCTTTGGGCATGTAGGGCATGTGCCCCAAGAGCCTGAGCTGTGGCTTAAAATGAAATCAACCCTTAGCTCTACTGACAAACTGATGTTTTTCTAAGAACATTGAAATGCCTTTCTGAACATAAATAACTGTTTTTCAAAGAGAAGTAATAAAGGCATAAAATATATTTTGGAGTCTTGTCAAAGGACATTAACTTAAAATCAAACACCCTACGTTCAAATTGTAACTCTGCCTTTTACTAAAAGGCACATCAGTCTGGATCTATAATAAAGAGGTGGTGTCTAGGGACGCCTAGGTGGCTCAGTTGGTTAAGTGTCTGCCTTTGGTTCACGTCATGATCTCAGGGTCCTGGGATCGAGTCCCGCATTGCACTCCCTGCTCAGTGGGGAGCCTGCTTCTCCCTCTGCCTGCCTCTCTCCCTGCTTGTGCTCTCTCTCTTTCGCTTTCTCTCTCTCTGACAAATAAAAAATGAAAAAAAAAAAGAAACGGTATCTAAAGTAACATTTTATAAACTATAAAAGACTATGTAAACAAACTGGTTTTAGTATTAATAGTGAAAAGCCAAGAAGAGTCCCTTTTTTTAAATTCAAAATAGTCTAGAAGCAGATTTTAAGGGTTTATTATAAGTAAGCAGATTTGGTAGCCCTCTCCTTAGTAGCATTATTTGCTACTGTCTTTGCTTCCACCTAGTGGCAGGTGAAAATGAAATTGGTTGGTATCTGCTCTGTTTACGTTTCAAGTCCTGGCTTTTTGTGAAGATAGCACCTGACGCCTCCATATTCAGTGACCAGATGTAGAATAACTTCAAGAAGAGATGTGGAGGGCTTAGATGAGTTTGAAACCACACATTCCTAGGGCCATTCTGTTATTTAATTTTTTCCGGGTATCTATAGCAGCTAAACTGGAGTAGATTCATTCAGATCATAAATTTTCAGACCAAAGTAGCAAAAGGACAAAATGGTAGTGAAGAGGAAGGTATTGGCAAGAGAGCAGTCGGGATGATAAATCATGGGGTCTGAGATGGACGAGGAAGGGCGTGCAACCAGTGCGGTCCCGTACTTTAGAATTCAGGGGTTAGAATGAGATCGATGTACATTCGAATCCAGGTTTTAAGAGCTCTTTATCCGGGGCAGCAATTCTCAACATGGGACTTGCAGGTCTCCTTCAGATTGTTTTCATAATAATACTAAGATATTATTTGCCTATTTTGTCATATTGACATTTGTTCAGATGGCACAAAAGTGATAGTGGATAAAATGTTCCAGTGGCTTCGCATAACTGAAGACAGTGGTACCAAAAAGTACTAGCAATGATTGTATTACTCACCATTGTAGAAGTACCATTTAAAAAGTTCCAGTAATAAAATTCAGAATGCCCTTGATGAAGCAATAAAAACTATTATTTTTATCAAATCTCACCCTCGAATAAATGTCTTTTCAATATTTTATTTGACAAAATGCAAAGTGTGATAAAGCTCTTCTGCTACATGCTAAAGTACGGTGATGGTCGTCTCAGAAAAAAAACACTTGCATGACTGTTGGATTTGCAAACTACATGACATTTTTTAACATGAAATAATGATTGTCAGATAAACTATGATTATTCAGACTTGGGTACTTAAGAGGCAGTCTTCTAGAAATGGACAAAACTGGCTTGTCACTTTAGGGGAAATAATTGCCAGTATTTGTTGCCATTAATAAAGTTCAAGTTTTGAAGTGAAAATCAGAATTTTGGATTATTTTATCTACCACTGAGCTTGAAAGGTTCTCAGTACTTACAGATTTTTTCCTGATAAAAAATCAGTGGTGATATTAGCAATTATGATTTTCATAGCCTATAGTAAAAATATAACATTTGGAAGAACTGCATAATTCAGGAAACAAATATTTCCCAAGTGACCCATATTTAATGTCACAAAATCATGCATGGATAAAATATGAATTCAAAGTACAAGACAGACCTGTGGATTTTTAATGTAAAATCCACATAAAAAGTTTATTGATACTTTAAGACTCCACACTGCAATTAAACTTTAAGAAATGACCACAGGTAAAACTTTGGTGTAATGTCAATGAAAAATATCAATAATTACTTGAAATGCTATTAAAATATCCTTTGTTTCAAGTACTTATCTGTGTAATTACCAGATTCTCTACTTATTCTTCAACGAAAACAACATATTGCAACCAGATTTAATGCAAAAACAGATATGAGAATCTAGCTGTCTTCTATTAAGGCAGGCATCAAAGGATTTGCAAACATGTAAAACAAGGTCATTCTTCTCACTTCATCTTTTGGAACATACAAACTATTTTTCTTTAAAAATATGTTACTTGTAATGTGTTTGATAAGTTATTTTAAATGAATTAATAGATAAATATTTTCTAAATTTCTGTTTTAATTTCTAATATGTTAAATACCAATACAAGTACCCCTCTGTACAAGGCTCCTTGAGATTCTCAGTAATTTTTAAAAATGTAAAGGTTAGCTGAGATCAAAAATTTTGAGAATTACAGGCTTAGGAGGAAGTTATTTAGTCTCTATAAAACTTAGTTCTTTAATCTCTATGATGGAGATGATAATATAAATATTCTAAGGTTATGGTAAAAGTTAACTCTGATCACAATTTAATACTCACCACTAGGACAGGGATTTTAACCTAGACAATACCAATTGTCTAGGAAGTTTTCTAACAAATTATAAGTCCTCAATAAACAGATATTGAACAAGTTAATAAATCACAAAGACACATGTTGATCAATTGGCTGCTTAATTACAATTAGCCAGATAGGGTGATATGTATGCATATTTATAAAACATATATTTATAGAGTTTTAACACATGGGGAGTAATGAACACAATGCCAAGTGCATAGTAAACACTTAATAAATGTAAGCCAAATGAAAGGTGGGAGAAACAGTGGACAAGATTCTGTCTCATTGAGGTAAAATTACAGATCAATGGAAGTCAGGAGATAGAATCAGAGAGCTGAGTTAACTAGGAATTTATAATTAAAATGGAAGGAATAATAGCACTTACTGCATCCTATCATGTGTAATGAAGGAATTGGACTCGAAATTTATGACTCTGAATCACATGATGCTTTTTCTTTTCTCCCAGTTGTTTAAAGGGATATGTCAACAATAGCCTATCCTTCTTTGACCTGAGCGAGCTTGGTATGGGAAAATCTGGTTATTGCAGGTACTTACTTGTAAATTATAGCTATAATTTCTTCTTGCTTTCATCTCCCATCTCCTCTCTCTACACGCTGATGAGCCCATTTCAACTGTCATTTTGGGGTTTTGGCAAATTAAAAACATTTGGGGCCTTTGCACTTTGGTCTCTATTCCTCAAATTCTTTGTTTTGTGGATTTTAGGTACCGAGACTACAGAGGTCCCCCTTGGAGTTCCAAACCCTATGAGTTCACCTTACAATACTGGCATATCCTTGCTGCTCGACTGGCCTTCATTATCGTGTTCGAGGTTAGTAACGGGCTGATAAAATCTTGGTAAATGCTTTTCCGGCTGATACATTAGTTGACTCTTCGATACAGTAGTTCCTCATTGACTTCCAAAAAGGGACTTTTGTTTACAGTAAAAGGTTTGGATATGGTGAAACTGTTACACGACATACAAAAAAGCAAGAGCTGAATAATGTAAGAAGGTAGGTCAGTGGGTATTTATAACAGAAAACTAGGATAAAAAAGCTATTAACAGTTGAACTGAAAACTTAACTTTGAGCCTCCCAGTAACCATATTGAAAGAAAGGATGGTTTTCATCATTTGATGAGAGAATCTATACTTATTCATCAGGGTGGAGAAACTTATTTGCTAATCAACTTAATTACAGTTGACCACATGTGTATTTGTGTAAGGGACAGTGCATAATTGAATAAACTGTGCCTGAGAACACTTTCATAAATGTGCATAGATTTTGATTATCAGAGTCATTAATATTAGACTGTAGTCCTGTGAGGAAATTTTGAAGCAGCTGCAGTATTATGGGCTTCCTTAGCATATAAGAAGCTTGATACAGTGAAGAATTTAGTACTGGGATATACTGAGTATTCTCTAAGGTACCACCAAGTTCTGTGGACAAACTGAATGCATCTGTTTTTTAGGGAGAGAAAAAAAGTAGCCATACAGAAAGACTTTTGGAAAAAGTCTTTTTAAAGGCAGATATACCTCTCCACCTATCTCCAAAACTATCTCAAATTTTGTAGTGAAATGTCCTTCATCCATAAAATGAAATGCTTAGCTCTAAGGTTTAATCCAGGATGAAATTCTATTACCTAATGACTATTTGCCTGTACAAATGTCTCCTGATGAAGTGTGACTTTTCACTTTATTACAGGTAGCATAAGAGGTTAAGGCGTATTTCCAATCCAGAGATTCTGAAAAGTCTTTTTTTGTTGTGTTTTTAATGTATACTTTTTTCTTCTTCATCTTCTTTTGGGACTCAAGTGAATAGCCTTAGTCAAATGTCTCGATTCCCAGCAACCTGTCTTTGTAGATACGTATGATTCCCTTTTTATCTTTTCTTCTTCATTCCTCATTACTAATTCCATTACCCACCTAACTCCCAAGAGCACCCATTCTCTTTTCTTCAGAAGTTTTTCCACATGTTTATTTGAATATACATATATATATAGTATTTTTTATTATTATGTTATGTTTTTTAATTCTATTATGTTATGTTAGTCACCATACAATACATCATTAGTTTTTGATGTGGTGATCCACGATCCATTGTTTGCGTAAGACACCCAGTGCTCCATGCAGTATGTGCCCTCCTTAATACCCATCACGGGGCTAACCACTCCCCCCACCCCTCCCCTCTAAAACCCTGTTTATTTCTCAGAGTCCGTAATCTCTCATGGTTCATCTCTCCCTGTGATTTCCCCCCCTTCATTTATTATGTTATGTTAATCATCATTAGTTTTTGAGGTAGTGTTCCATGATTCATCATTGTTTTAAATGTTCTTTTTTCAAAATTACTTCAATGGTATTATGATGTAATAACTCGTTTTTATCTCTTACCCATTTTACCTTTTTTAGATATAGAGAGAGATCTAGACATGAAGTCTACCCACATTTAAATAATTTCTTCTGTCTACTTAGTATGATAGTTCTTTGAATTTAAATACCATAGTCCCCATGGGTGGCTACTTAGGCCTACAATAATTCTCTCTACCTCTATAATCTCTTATCAGAAATCTTGGACATGTCACCTTCTGAACATATTTAAGGGTTTTTCAGGAGTATTATACTCAGGTGTGGAATTATTTATATGTATACTTGATTTCACATAATACCGACAGGTCCCTCTCCAAAATTCCCTTAGATTTTCACCAGATTTTCATATTGTCTGAATTTGTAGTATTTTGCAGTTGGATAAGAGTAAAGTAATATTTTGTTTTAATTTTTTTTGTTTTAATCTGTTTACTCATGACATTGACTATCACTTTTATTACTAGAAAGCCATTTTGGTTTCCTTTTTTGTGAATTTATAACTTTGATCTATTTTTGGCTGAGTTTCCAGTTTATTTGTTACCAAATTTCAAGATTTTCTTGTGTGTTTACCAGTTATAAATCAGTCTTTACCAGGTATAAACATTCCAGATATCTTTTTCTTGTCCCTAACCTATTAATTTTATCTATTAACAAATAATGTCTAATTTTGATGTCATCAAGCCCATCATTGTTTTCCTATTAAGGTTTTGGCTTTTTTGGTCTATTTCCTTGGGAAATTTTCTTATCTCCAGGTCAAAAGGATATTCTACTATATTTTTTACTATTAACTTTATAGTCTTACCTATCACACATCTTAAAGATATCAGGACTTTTCATAGAGTCTGAGGGAAAGGCTTATTTTTCTTATTCTCTATATAGTGACATGATTTTTTGTACGGCTATTTAGTAGTATGTTATTTATCCACTGGTTTGTAAATCCACCTCTATAATATTCCAAGTCCCTAGCGTAGGCATGTGCCTGGCCTCATTTGTCATTACTTCATTTGTCTACACCTGTTCACTATCACACTATTTAAATGCCATGGCTTTGGAATATATCTTCATATCTGATAAAGCCAGTCACTTCCCACCCCTGCCAAGTCTGCTCTAATTTTTAAAAATTGCCTCGGCTATTTAGAGTTATTAGTCATTCATATGCATTGCAGAAGCCATTTTTCAGATTCCCCCAAATATCATGCAAGGATTATGGTTAGAATTACATTTACAGAAAGCACATGTTGACTTATTTACATAATCTGTACTGATTCATTAATAAACATGGGATTTATCCAAATCGTTCTTATATCCTATAATAGAGTTTTAAATATTCTCTTGCTTGTTCATTCCTTCTTATTTCCAAAAATTTTGTAGATAATTTTATTGCTGTTATAAATACTATCTTAGCCTCCATTATGATTTGATTGATTTTTTGCTGGAATTCTAATTGTCTTTCCAAAATGTGTGTAACTCCTTGTTTAAGTCTTTCATTGGTTCTAATCTTCTGTCTGTTAAATCTGTTAGATTGTCTTTTCAAAGGATAATTCAAGTTGCCAATAACAACAGCTTTGTCTCTGTACTTGCGAGGTTTATGCCTCATTTCTCTTGCTTGCCTTACTGTGTTGTTGGAAATTTCAGCATGGTGTTGAATAGCAGTGGTGTGAGCAATGTTGTCTTGTTTCCAAATTTAATACAAATACTTCAGATTTTTTTTCTTTAGGAATGATACTTGCTGTAGGTTTTTTGTTTAAGATAAATTCTGTCAGTTTAAGAAAATTGTCATCTATAACTAGTTATAAGCTTGCCTTCATAAATGATAAACTTCAGCTTTTTAAAAAAATAGTCTTTTAAAAGTACTGAGTCATCTTTGCATATCAGTCTTTCTATGAGAATCAGTTTATAAGGTCATTTATTACCATTGTATAGGACTCGGTGCATATTCTTCACTAATTTAAATTATAACAAATGTTTTTGATTTTTATTTCTATACTTTTGAGACATATTGCTGGATAGTTCTGTGAATACCAAATATTTGATCAGGAAAGAAACTCCTGATCTACTTTTCTACGGGAAATATGACCTGCTTTACCGAGATATACCATGCAGTGCCGTTTACTGGGACACTCATAGTAAACCCAGTTAAAAGTGCCTTGAATTCTTCCTTTCCACATAGACAATCGTCACAAAGTCCTGTAGGTAAATGGGTTTTTTTCCATGTATCATCCTAACTCTATCAGTCTCAAATTTTCTTTTCTTTTCTGAGCAATTGACAGGTCTAGTCTCCTCCACGGACACAGAGAAAGGATGCATTTTTTATAATAGGAGATGATATTTAAGTGGTGCTTATACTGCACCAAGCCCTTCTCTAGGCACTTCACATATATTTGCTCATTTAATCATCATAACAACCTTTAACAGATACTATTATTGTCACCATGTCAGAGATGAGACACAGAGAACATAGGTGATTTGCATACGGTTACACAGCTAATGAGTGTCAGGGGATGGTTCAGACACAGGTGGTCTCATTCAGCCTCTGAACTTGAGATCATAGGCTTTTACCTTTTGGTTTTTGATCCTGTCTTTTTTATATACAATACTTTTGTCAGTCTATTTTTAAAAATTAATACATTTTTATCATAAAAGAATTATGTAATAGAGACAAAATATTTTACAATATTTGAACTTACTAGAGTAGAAATTCTACAAAATGCATGTGCTGGAGATTGAGTCCAATGCCAATATCCCAGGCAGACCATATTCTATGTGTCTTGTACCTTGTGATTACAATGTATCACACATGAGCTTTCCCTGGATGTGATCTCTCATCTGTGTATAACAATGAATGTCATAATAGGGTTGCATAATATAGAAAGATGTGAACTGAAGATTCATTCAGTGTTTATAAAGTGACATCAACATATGGCACCAAAAAGAGGAAAAAAACTTCTGTTGTCTCCTAATCCTTATGTGATTGAAAGCAACAATGTAGTAGTCCCAATATCATTTCTGAAAATATTAATATTCTAGATAGTACATCCTGAGTTCTGATGCTTGACTGTAAGGCAAATGCAACATTGTTTATGATCTGTTTTATAATTGGCCTTCTAGAATCTTTGAAAAGTGTACTTTCCCCTCTTAAATTTGCAGCACCTTGTTTTTGGGATCAAGTCGTTCATCGCATACCTGATTCCAGATGTACCAAAGAACCTGTATGACCGAATACGACGGGAGAAGTACTTAGTCCAAGAGATGATGTACGAGGCAGAACTAGAACATTTGCAACAACAGCGGAGAAAAAGTGGTCATCCGGTTCACCATGAATGGCCTTAGTTGATTCCTGTTGCCCAGAGGGGCAATGGCATTAGTGGGAATGACAACAACTTTAAATTCTAGGTGGGATCCAGGAGGAAGGCATACCTGGCAAACCATATGTATGATATGTTACTTGGAAATGCAGTGCAGCCATCTCTGGGATTTGGGATGTCCAGGCTTCTAAGGAAGAAATAGATGACTCCTGACCTTTAAAAAAATGGTTAGTTTGACAGTACAGGAAGCCAGGACCTAATTCTCAGTCCCAGCCTCAGGGACTTGTGTGTGTGGAGACCTCCACCCTCCCTCAGCTGCAGTGTAACGGGAAGGGTGATGGTGAGGTTTCTAGCAACAGATTTCCATGTAAACGTTCATAAACCAGGCATGCTCAAAGTCTCATGTGTCTTCAATCACATACTCTGGAACCTTAGGTTGAGTTGAGATACTTGCGGGAAATGACTTAGGAGGAATGACTTAAATCAGTTATTGCCTTTGCTGCCAGAATTCCATGTCCCTTCAGCTTCTAGGTTTGGGGAATTTTTCTTGTTCCTTGCTGAGATTATGGATCTGTGCCACACGGAATTTATGCTGCTTTACATTGACTATGCAGTGGAGTTTTTGGACACCACCTTTAGTAGTCAAGCCAAAAACTAAGATTCTAAAAAGAATACCATTCACTGAAATATATCCTATTGCGTTGGCTACATTCAAACGTGTTGTTTCACCGGCAGAACAAAGTTGCACTGCTTTAAAAAAAAAAAAAAAAAGAAACAACACCTGCATTCCAATGGAGCCACATATTTAAAAAATATGGGCGTTTATTCTCATATCATTTAGAATACCACTCATCCGTATTTTACCGTGGAGGGCTGTTTTATAGTATTTTTAGTTTTTTCCTCCCTGGTTTATTATAACAACTCTCGCAGAATAACAGAATAACTTGAAATGCTGTACATATGTTGGTTTTCCTTGTACCTTTGCACCTTGGTAATATGTAATGCAAGTTACATTTCGTGCAGCGCTGAGACCAGTTACATAGTATGCCATTGTGACTTGTTTATTCAGGAAATCAAAAGCCAAATGCTTTGCAACACTTTAAGCTTTTCTAACAAAGTACACTTTTGTTCATGAGCTAATGAAAACAATGCATGAATATAAATTTATATTATTTGTAAAAAAAAATAACAAACCCACATGTTTTGTTTTATTTTCTTTTCATCGATGTTTCTTTGATAGACTGATCTGGTTGATTTTTGAAAACTCTAAAACCAAGATCAAATCAATTATGAAAGACATCATTTTGCTTTGTTGTGGAGTTGCTATTTCTGCGTCAACTCTATCTGTGTTATTGTTCACAGACGGATGAAGTGGGAATGATGAAGCATTCAAGGAAAGAAAGTCTGGTGGAGGCTTAAGTAATAGGGAGCAGGAGGGGACGAAAGAGGAGAGTTGAAGTAAGGGAACGCGTGGGAGAAATGAAGACACCTTTCCTTGGCAAAACAATCAAAACAAATCTCACTTTTCCTCCCCTGGGAATGGGGTGGCAAATCACATATACTCACACATTCACATATATACATGCATATGTGATTCTTATCTTTGTCTAGTTTGTTTTGTGCTCAATTAAACGAAGCACAGTTACTTCTAGAATGCAAAAAGACCAGATTAAGGACAATAGAAATAAAGATACTTTGTATATATGCGAGCGTGTCTCTAGTAGGAAAATTATAAAGTTTCTCTTACTAGAAAACGACTTTTAGTCATCCTAACGCTTAAAATGATTTTTTTGACTTTTTCTTCTTTTACTCCAGGGAAAAGCTGTGATAGATCATAGTCGTTCTTTGGTTTGCGGTTGTCAAAAACACCCACCTCCCTACTTGCTCTCTGATTCTGACTTAGCCAGGGGTAGGACCTCAGACTCTATGAACTTCCTCCTATGCCCATGCCACATGGCACTCTTTCATTCAGATTCCTCAGAGGTTCTGTTTCTGCCACCTGCACATTCATAGCAACTAATTCCACTAACTACGCAAAGGAGTTTTAAACTCCTTCATTTTTGTAACATCTGCAGCATTTCCTTTTCTTTGTTAGTTAAATGTATACCATGCCTGAGAATAAATACTCTGCATGCCTATTGAAAACGTAAGTGAACCTGACATTTATGTCTTTCCCAAATTAGGGATACAAGACATAGACATTTGTCTTACAGTAGAGCAAAGAATAATGATAGCCATGCCCTTGAGAATTCTTTCTCTTCTTATTTTATATTACCACCATCAGCGTTTAAAATCATATTGATTGCCTAGAGAGAAAAGCATGAAAAGAGAATGGTATTTTTAATAAAAAATTATAATACATTGATTTAGACATTGCCTTCTCTAGTAATTTCTCAGACCAATCGAAAAACAGAGAAACAATGAAAAAGTTATCTGAAAATTTCCTTTTGTGCAACAATGCAGTAGAACCTTCATCGTTGTTGACAGCAAAATATTTTCAGCCCCCTCACAGTATGTGAGTTTTAAATCACTCTGCTTTCGTTGAGAGAAATGTTTTATATCATGGTTTTCATATGAATACAGATTATTTCTCAAAGATTTATATAGCACACACTATTCTCAGGAATTCTGTATTACATGAATGCTGCTTATATATTTTCATATTCTAAATTGTTGTCTTTTCAAGCAAATAACTAATATATATGTGCATGAAGTCTGCCTTGACAAGTTGTTCAGAGCTGAAGCACTTTCCCGGTACAGTGTGTGGAAAATTGCTCTAGGTAGTACCAGGTCGTAGCTGAAATAGTTTGCAGTTGTCTGAGTCTGTGCACGCCCTTTTCAATAAAATGCTTTTGAGTGACTGCATGACGAGATACAACTTCTGAATGATGCACTTTCTTTCAAAATGACTCTTAGCACAATCTATTGTAGAATGGAATGAAAACGAACTTTTTCACTCAATAAATTATGTGATATGATATTTCTTCCTATAATTTGCATGTTCAAGTTGATCCTGCTTGTTTTTTAAATAGAAGTTGGAGTGAGTATGGGGAGAGGGAATTGCTCACTCTAGCTCCAAAGGCAATAATTTCCTAGTCTTGCAAGCTCTTGTTCCACTCTTCAAAAGTTTTGGCTGTTTGTCTTCTGCTAAGCTCATTGTCATCATCAAGGCATTTGCACATGAAACGTATAGATGGAGAATCGTACTGATTCTAATAATGCTTTGTTCTAGAAACAGATGGGAGAGGAAGCTTGATTAGTTCTTAAGAAGGCAATAATGCTTCTATCCTACAGAAGCATTTTCTTTTTTTCACACTTCGGCTGGCTCCACCAATAACTGTCAAAATCTCCTTAGGAGAAGAATTTTAACACTGATAGAGTTCCTGCCGAGGCAGGAGGACATTTAGGGGCACTGTAGCCAACCGCCAACAAGAGGTGACCAAATTGCCCATTTTTTCTCAACTTGGTCAAAACTGAAAATCCAGGTTGCCTGAAGAGTTGCTTAACTAATATGGCTGAATTGATTAGTCTGTCAACTGGGGGCAGGTAGACAGAAGCCCAGGGTGTGGGATGTGTGCTTGTACTTGTGTGTGTGTGTATGTGTGTGTGTGTGTGCATGCACGCACTTATTGTCTGTTAGATATGCCCAACTCAGTCCTACTATGGTCATAAGGTATTTCCATTCCATTTTCCCCCAAATCACAGTATTATAACAGGTTTTAGGGATAGTTGTGGATTTTATCCAGGGAATCAGATAACATCTTATTCTTTCTGCTTTTCTTAGTAACTCAGGAGAGAGAACCTTTCAGGAATGGCCTAAAATACCTAGCTTCTGATAGAAAAGTGTGACTTTTCCTACAGGCATTTCTATTCAAATTGAAATGTGCCGGCAATATGTAGTCCAATGGGAAAATTGATTTGGCTTTAGCTAGAATCATTGATCAGACTAGGTTCCTGCTACCAAGGATTTGTGTAGTTTTAATGGTGATAAGTTACCTTCAGTGGAACATGCCATCTGGGTTCATCTGAAAAACCACAACCACAACCACATTTGATGGTCCTTTCTAGAAAACACAAGTGCTATAGCCCCTGTGTTCTAACCACATCCGCATTAAGGCATCTTTTCCAGGGAAGTAAAATGAAAGCAGACAGGTTGACAGAAAAAAGACATATTTAGGATCAACTCCAGTTTCTTGTATAATCAAAGTCTGCTTTCCGGGAGAAGAAGCCTATCCATCAAACCTCACTGTTCTTTTTTTTTTTTTTTTTTTTTTTTAAGATTTTATATACTTTTTGAGGGAGAGAGAATGAACAGTGGGGAGGGGCAGAGGGAGGGAAAGAAGCAGACTCCCTGCTGAGCAGGGAGCCTGATGCCGGGCTCCATCCCAGGATCCAGAAATCATGACCTGAGTTGAAGGCAGATGCTTAACTGACTGAGCCACCCCAGAGCCCCAAACCTCACTGTTGTATATGATGGTACCAGTGTGTGCCCCAGCACAACTGTCCCTAGATAAAGCCTCTTGTTCCACACCCACCTGGCCCCAAGTGCTAGGCTTGAGTATACCAGACAGTAAGCTGTGTGGATGTTGTGTTGCATCTTTCTCTAAGACGGAAGGGGGTCAAATTTCCAAACATATGCCCAATATTGACTTCCTCAGAATATTTATTTCCATCTTAATTCTATGTGAGGGGAAACAGTTTCTCTGCTGTTTCTCAGAAGGCAAAAATTTCCTAAATTATTAGTTGAAAAGCAAAATTTAATGAGATCTATTTAGATATACCCCACAAAATATAATTGTTACAAGGATGGCTAGCCCCACGTGATTTTCAAACTTCCTCAGATCCTTTGTAATTATTTCGTCAGTGTCCATGCCACTCAACACTACCAGTTGAACACAGTAGGCTACGTGGTTTGTTTTGTTTTGTTTTGTTTTTTGAATGATTATTTTTTTAAGCAATCTCTACATCTGACATGAGGCTAAAACTCACAACCCTGAGATCAAAAGTCACACACTCTACTGACTGAGCCAGCCAAGGGCCCCCACATTAGGCTAAATTTAGTATCTTTCTAACAAGTAATATGAGCAGGTTTTTCCCACTTTTTGTTAAGTGAGAAGAGGGGAATTGAGTGGCCAGAAAAATCTGGTGGCAAAGATACTTGTGGAAGCAATGTTTGGGGGATGGTGGAAGGAACTTAGGGACTTTCCTACCTGAGCAAAAATGTCTGCTTTGCAAATCCTATTTCAGACTCTGCTCTACACACACCCAGCCTTCTTTCTGACTGAAAAACAACTGCAATTTCGTTCATCCTTTAACATTCAGAGAAATGAAGGGTTTTTCCCCCTTGTTATTTTTTTCTTACCTATTTTAAGATTACGAAGCTAAATATGGTAAGCTTAGATTTCAGTGACAACTCCAGCCAAAGAATAAACATCTCAATTTTCAGTGCTGAAGATGAAAAAGCCCTTAAAAATATGCAATTTTATCTTCTTAGGATGTGTGGCTATCGGCTTCCAAGTTCTATTTTTCAACTAGGAATGAGGTAGGGAATCCTATAATTGAAGAGGAAGTTTGGGGAAGAGACAGAGTGGATTTCTCCAACCATTTTTGTTCTCCATAGGAGAAATTATGTTGCAACCGTATATTTAGCCAGATGTACTTAAATGTTGATTTTTTTTTCTTTCTACTGTCTGCAAGTCCTCTGCAAATCAAATTATATGCAGTAGATTATTAATCATTAAAGATTCCTTCCAAACTCTCCTGAGAAGTTTTAAAGCCAATTTAAGGAAGATTTGCTCTGTTGAAATAGATTGAATAAAATTTTAAGGTCAGCATTCTTGAAAATAGTAAACAATAAATGTACATAAACCTTCTTGATGTAGATTCCAAATCAATCCATTACATTGCCTCTACAAATTCTGCTGACCATCTTATGCTGGTACAAATAAGCAAATTGTGGATTGCTCATTTATTTTCTTACGTGGTAATTACATTAGAGCACTGAATCAATATACTACATGAAATTATTTTTATCTTTTTAAATATGTCAAAGTAGATTCTGTAATGGGGAACTGGATGTTCAGAACACCTGTGTACACAATTGCCTTAACATTTTTTAAAAAACAGATGAACGGCTGTTTCTGGAAATTACTGAGGACAAATAGGCCAAGGCCCATAAAAGACATCACCATTATATATTGCTTTTCTTGATTTATAGTAACCTATTGTATTAAGTCATAAAGTCCTCTTCATGGTTACTTCTGAGTGTGTGTGGGTGGGTGTGTATGTGTGTGTGCCCCAAGCCCCTGAGCAGCACAAATATAGGCATTATCCAAAATACGTAGAGGAAGTCATGTTATAGAGTATGTCAAAACTTATTTTGTCATATGTTTCCTTGGTGACTTGGTAGACCTGCCTTAATCTATTAGGCTTATATAAAAGCTTTTAGAGTGGATAATTATTTTGCACCCTGCTCCTAACCTATAGAAAATATTCACATTGATCTTTTAAATACACTTCAATCTGAACTTACTTTTAAAAGAAATAATTAAAATTTTTATATACCTTAATTATAGATCTATGCTCGTTCTACACACATTTTTCTTAAAATTGAATAGTTGTATAACTACAGCATTAAATTTAGTATTTCATGGCTCTATGAAAAAGACATAAGATTTGGAAATAGAAAAAAATCATCTTAAATTTCACACTAATATACAGAAATATTATCAACTAACATTTCCATGATAGAGTAGAATTATTTTTCTAATTCATCATGAGAATATAACGGGAGAGCCACTGATATCCTCACACCCCAAGTAAGGGCCATGTTGATTAAGTAGCCAAATATTTATACGTTTAACCCTGTCTTCTGAAGAGCTGATATTTCAAAAACCAGAAGCGCAGGATTAGAAAAGTGGGTTTATGAGTGTTTATTATTCACATAGGTGTTTGCAAATCAGATTGATATGGTCAGGAGACTGGAATGGAGGAAGAAATAACAGCATTAACTCTTTCCAAGAATTACAAGTGACAATAACCCATTAGATGATTATTAATTACGAGTTACCCTTGATTAAAATTTTGTATCATTTTAATATCATTGATAACATTAATTAAATTTTAGTTTTTTGTAAATAGACCATACTTCCAGGTTATTAATGTTGGATAAAAGAGGTTAACTTTACAGTAAACCCAGCTACCTTGGAATACCGAGATTGCACGCATGAGATTTCTAAATATACAAATGTATGCATAGAGAGCTTAAATTTCTGTAATATTTTAAAACAATTTATTTCTAAGAGAACAAGTAAAAGGAAACTGCTCTATTTTTTTCTATTTACTGATCTGATCTTTGTAATAATGTTTAAGTAAAATTGTAGTACCATAAAGATATTTCAATAATATTCTCTTTGAAATTTTGTTTGCAAGCCCCCTGGTGGTTTATTTCTTTTTTTTTTCTGTCTTTAAAGTGAAATGCTAGAACCCCATAAAATCACAAAAGAATGAAATTTATATTCAAGAAATATTATTTGAATTAAACAAGGGAAAAACCCTCGTCCCTTCTGTTGTTGTCTGGAGAATTACAATCGCTGTTAAGTGTGCACTGAGTCGTGCACAAGGCTTGAGATGCTGTTTACATGTACAAACGTAATACTTAACAAATCATCAATATGAATATGGCATTTTCCAGTAATAAACTTGTCCATCTTTATAACAGTGGCTTTTTTCTTTTTTTTCAAAAATTTCAGACCTTTAGAAACTTTGCTTTCAGGGCGCCTGGGTGGCTCAGTCGTTGAGCGTCTGCCTTCGGCTCAGGTCATGATCCCAGGGTCCCGGGATTGAGCCCCGCATCCGGCTCCTTGCTCTGCGGGAAGCCTGCTCCTCCCCCTTCCTTCCACTCCCCCTGCTTGTGTTCCCTCTCTTGCTGTGTTTCTCTCTGTCAAATAAATAAAAAAAATCTTTAAAAAAAAAAGAAAAAAGAAACATTGCTTTCTGAAAAAAATCATATTTTATTTAAATTCGCCATTAGGAAGACTACCTCTGGAAATTAATGGCATGACTTTTAGTTTATAGCTTATGGTTATCTTGTTCTTGTTAGTTCTTAAACTGCTTCAGTAATTCATATGCTAAGCCAGTATCTTGGAAATTAAAGAGAAACAGTGAACCAATTTAACTGAAAACGAATACTGTAATGAGTATCACTTTCTTCATATACTGCCGCTAGCAAGTATTGAATGTTTCATGGGGGCCAGTCACAGTGCTGAGTTGATAGGATTTCCCTCTATAAATCCTCGCAACAACCCTACTAAGTAGAGACAACTTTTGCTCCTTTTAATTTGTAATAAACCAAACCTTAGAAAGCCTTGCACAAGAATTCCTGAGGTAATTTGTGTCAGAACTTGCATCTGAACCTAAGCTGTCTGCCTCCCATCTGTGCCCTTCCATCAAGAAGCTGTACTTCTTGCTCCGATCAGAAAATAGCAGTTCTCGAAATGAATTCCTCAGAACGAATGAAAGAGACATCTGAGGTCATTCCATTTCATTTTTACCAATCTTTGTGATTGAATTTAGAAGATGGAGACTGGCATTAAGTTTGGCACATTGTAGGCTATCCTAGAACTCATCATCCATACCCGGTTTATTGAGAATCTCCCTGGTCGTTCCGTGGCAAAAACAGCCACAGGTGTAAGCCATTTCCGTGGCTTGGATTGAACTTGGAACTGGACGGATCTTACACTGTCCCGGGAACCTTGACAGAAGTCTGAACCCATGCTCGTAGGGAGGAGTGAGGGCAGGAGAGGTGTCACTGCCAAGGAGTTGAAGTATGGCTGCATTTCACAGTTCTTTTCTGTTTAGCCGCACAACAGATGCAGTTCCTAGACACTGGGGAACGTGGTTTTTCTCTGGTACTCCATTTGCACTCTACTTGAAGCCTTAGATTTTTGCATATTTGTTCAATTAGGAAGAATGAGGAGGGATCCTTATATTGACCTCTGCAAGTGCTCAAAATGTTAACTCCTAATGCCATAGGTTCCATTACATGAGAGAAGACAGGGCCATTTTTATAATAATAATAACAATAATAATAATATCTTCCATTTGTAAGTCATTTGATGCTTTGATATCACTGCAGGTAAGAGAACTAGAGACTAAAAAAAGAAGGAAAAAAAAGGATCCTAAAAAACTTTCTGAGGAAAATGCTGTCCGAGTGAAATATTGGTAGGATAAATTGTGAGTAAAATTTGTGAATAAAATGAAGAACTGTATGGTACATTTTGTTTTCATGCAATTCCAAGTGAAAGTTCAAAATCTTGAAATGTATTCCATACATCTATACCCCAGCAGCCTCTCACCCCAGGCCCCGCATGTCTGGTGTGTCTGGAGGGGCAGCTCCATGCTGGTTCTTAGCAGCAGAGACCAGGTCTGCCTGCAGGCCTCTGTGGACCTCCTGGGGGCGGAGCTGTCAGCTCAAAATCAGACTGTGATGTGCTCTCCGATGCCTGAGTGGCCACTGCTCAGTTCAGACACCCTTCAGGGACTGCAACCCATGCTGTTGCCATGGAAAGAACACCACTCCGTGTTCTTTCTCCAGCATTAGAATCTCTGACAGGGTGTGCTGAGAAGGCAGGATGCTGGGGTGGTAACTGATTTATCTTTTCCTTAAAGTGAATAATGAGCAATTTGTCAATGAAGCATTCCTCTGGGGGGTGGGGGGAAGCCACACATATAATGGCTACTGTTTATCAAATTTCATCCTCAGAGTTGTCCCTTCCCTTCCGAGTCATAAGATAATAACTAAACCAATGAGGTTTGGCCCAGATTTCAACATTCACCTAATATATTCTCAAAATCCTAATTCATAGGAATGTCCTAACTACTAAATCACTTGGAAAATAATTGCACCTTTCAATCTGCAAATCCTTAGATCGACACCTTCATTAGCTTGCTGGACCTCAGAAAATGTTTTTAGATATTTCTCATTTTCATGATTTTTTTCCTTCTCATTTTCAGATATTTTTTCCAAATGTATTTTTACTTTTTACTTCTTTCCTCCTTTTTCCAAATGTATTTTTCTCATCTTCCTGATAAGCCACAACCCAGTTCTCTTTTTTCTTCCTCTATTCTCCTCTCCTACTGAGAGTGGAGGGAAAGAAGGCAAGCATTGGGCTGTGGCTTATGAACTCCAGCTTTTTTTAATTCCTTCATTGAATTTTTCCCCATTTTTCTATCTTCTCTCCCTAATAACAAATACTGGTTACATAATAGTTTCCTTGTCTCATGCTTCTTTTAAGGTTTTCTCCTCCGGATTACATTGAAACGACATGCCTTTGGGGTTTCTCACCCTTGCCCATTTGGACCATTTCTTTTTATTTTGCTGACATACTACTTCTAGGCCTTTGATCTTACCTGGTCACCAAAATAAATATCTGACACCTGTCCTAATGTACCTGACACTGAGACACTGGCTTATTTCTACTATCTTCCCTCTGATCTAGCCCCTGGGGCACTGGTTCCTTTTTGCTTTTTCAGGATCTTGTTTCTTTGCTTCTTCCAAAAAGTTTTCACTGCCTCTCCATTTTTTAACAACTTTTGTTCTATAGTTTCCTCTTACTCCAGAACTTCAAAAATTATTTTCGAAAATTCAACCATATAGATCTTTTCATCTGTCCCCTAAGCCTGATGGAACACGTTGAGCTTGCACGTTAGAGCTGAATCAGTACAGTGTCAATCCTGTCGACGAGAGATTTTTGCACCAAAGAAGACCCCGTGACCGGTGAAATCTGTGGGCCCGAAAGCTATTTGCGAGGTTCTTTTCCACGACGCTATCCTAACGGCCTCCTATAGGACATTCCTTGTTCCTCTTTACCCAGCCCTGGGGAAAGACTCTAGACCTCTGTTGAGCAGAATCAATTTTTCTTTGGAAGGTGATAGAAAGACCTACCACACCAAGAGCCCAAAGATAGGAGCGTATTTAGTTATGACTGTTGCACTAACTAGATGTACCGGTCCCTCTCCTGTGCTGAGCAAAATTATTTCTAAGGCTTGCTCGGGACAGTTGTAGGAGCAGGGATGACCGGAAGAGGACTTCAGGGCGTGAGGGTGCGGCGCAGGGTGATGGGGTTAATGGCAGTTAGGTGTTCCAACTGCAACTGCAACGTGGGGTGTTGTGAAATGTGTCTCCATCTATGTGAGATATGGGGGTCGGGTGGACAGCAATCCTTCATTGTATCAGCAGTGATGGAGAAACATTTAATAAGCATACCCCCTTCCACATTCAGCCTGTGAACTCCAAGGTATGTGATGGCTCAAGAACTACCAAAAAACAAAATAAAACAAAACAAAACACCCTGAAGTTTAATATGACATAAAGCAAAGGGACTGACTCTTTGCACTGTGGTGACATCCAGTCCTAATTTAATCCAGGTGGAAGTTGCCAGGGCACTTAAGAGTGGGCTGTTTCTTCTCACCTGAAAGTTGGGGTCTTCCAAAGAATGTCCTGAGAATATCCAGGGGAACAGTCATTTTATTTGTAGTTATAAATAAGTATAAATAGACATTAGACATCCCTGTCTTCTAGCAGTGACAACTACACACGTCTACTAACCAATAGGCAAGCAGGATGTGGACTGTGTGTATCCGTGTGTGTGTGGGGGGGGGTGGTATTTGCGTGCATGTGTCAGAAATGGGTAATCTTCTCGAACGCCATATTGCTGTAGCTTTTGTCCTTCGGATCATGGCCTGGAATACGGACCAGGTTTTCTTGCCTGAGTCCATTCTGTAAGACAGATTCAGCCCCTTGTTTCCAGGAACTGCCATTCTCAAGGTTTTCCTGAGGAAAATGAAAAGACACATATTAGGGAGTTACTCTTGATGTATTCCAAATCACACGGAGAGAATCTAGCTGAGCACCTCCCCCTCAAATGATATATGATCACATGATATGATATCGAATCCAATGACATGTAAATATGAAAGCAATGCCTTTCTTGATTGATAACTATGATGACTCAATCCATGTAGGTACTATTTCTAATGATAATAAAAACAGAAAGAACAATTTAGTAAGCATTTGCAATATATCTTGTGTTGTGTGAAGAAATGTATATTGTATATCTGTCAGTTAGTATCATTGCCCTGTAAGGTAATAGTCTCAGCTCCTGGGGAGAGACAAACCTATGTGTCAGATGGTGGTGGTGCCCTTCCTTCCTGTGAAGAGCACGGCCTCTAGATCATAAGAGGGGGACCTGCAGGCAGACTCCCCCAGAGGCTGCCCAAGGTCATTCTTCAGGGAAGGAGCCCAAGAAGGACATACTAAGTGTTTCTTCCCCCTCTCAGTGCAGCCTTGAGGACAGAAGCTGCCTATATCAACAGGATTTATCACCCATCCCAGGAAATTCTTGCCCAGGAACGTAAGTCTGTAAATCAGTAAATAACTTGATTATTTCCTTCTAGAACTTCCTCAAAAATCCATCTATCCAAACAATACAGTGCTCGATCCGCTGCTTTCTCAGCCAACTAGATTGCCTTCACATTCTGAACGCCCGGCACGATGGTGCTCTCCTTACTTCAGTAACTATTACACTCAGCTTTACTTCATCTACATGTTATTAGGGTGTTTGGGGGAAGGAGAAGAATTCACGAACTAGGTGATGTGATATGGGTGCAGAGTTTGTCTTCTAGAGCACTAAAAGAACAAAAGTCTGCGACTGAAAGAATGTGAATAAGCCGCAACTAAGAAAAGGAAAAAAAAAAAAAATACACTCCTGCACTTCAAGAGGCCAAGAGGACAGACATAGATAAGACCATTTGCAAACTTAACAGGAAACATTACATCTCCCAAGGCTCTGCTGTTGTCAAATGCCATCACAACGTGAGGTAAGATTATCGCTCTCTTACCAAATGGGCCCCAGACGGCTTTGTTTTCATTCCCAGCTTCCCTTAGACTCCTCTCAGAATCCTTCAGTGGGAACCCAAAGCTTACAAAAGTCATGGCCAGCACCCCTCTTGTTAAGGGTGGCATTGCCTGCTTCCCTGGAGTGTCCGCACCGCCGGGAGCTGCATCAAGTCAACAAGTTCAATTTGGTCTGACCCCAGGCTGTTCCTGGTGGTCTTTGGCTGCTACAACCCTAATACTTGGATAGTGTCTCTAGCCCTGCCTGGTCTAAACATAATTCTCAGTGGGATAACAAAGGTGTGCATCCTGCCGCTTCTCTAAGAAGATCCCCCTGTCCATCTGACTATATTTGCACTTCATGGAGCTAGAGATGTCTGTGTCCAGGTGGCACTGGATGATCTTCCCCCGGTTCCCAGGTAAAAGCTGAAGTTCAAAGAGGTTAAACAATTTACCCAAGGCAAGTAAGACGCGGAACTGGGATTCTCTCCAGGGCTGACCCTCAAGGCTGTGCTTTTCACCATGATACTAGACTGTTACCCCTGCTTTATTCCTTTTCTACTGTTCATTTTTATATTTTTCCTAGAATTCACTTTTAGAAGGGTTAACAGGATTAACCTGTTATCAATTTCTCTCTCTGAAATTGATTACTTGCTGGGCCAACAATTCAGCCTAAAGATACATTTACCTATCAACATATTTCTGTGCTCAGAAGCTAATTAACTGAGGTAACTGAAGTTGAAACAAGATACGGGTTGTAACATTCATAGTCTTCCTTTCTCACAGCCACTTTTCAGGTGGTTTAAATGGGCAAAAAGGGAATCCCTTCTTTGAGCTCGTATGTTTTTCAGAAGTTCACACATCAGCTCACCTGCTCCATCCCACCGTCATGCTGAACACCACACCAGCACAGTCTTTTGTATTTCTCAGACCAAAAGCAAAATAAATTGCAAACCGGTCTAATTAGCAGTGGTTGAATATCCTTGCTGCTCTGGTGACCTATTAACAGAAGGACGGACGGATTAGGTTGATTGCATGCTTCCAAGGCTTTGTTAAGGGTCTAAGTACTGTATACTTACTAAGCAGGTCGCTTCTTAGTATAAGGGTGAAAATAGGCCTGACTTGTTAATAGATAGAAATTGGTAACTGCTCAAAGTGAGTGTGGGGATAGGTTTTAAATATCCACGAACTGTCAGGTCAGGCAAACTCACAGGTACAGAGTTAACCAGAGATACCATACTTATTTTTAAATATGAATTATGGAAAACTCTACTCTTACACTTTGTAGGTTACCAGGAGGGATAGCACAAATCATAATTTCTTCCTCTAGGAAAACTCAGTTTTTCAGCCACATCGGATATATTAGAGGTCATCAGAGTCGTTATTTGCAAACTTTAAAATGTTCTTCTTACTGTTTCTTCTTCCTTCCACCCCAGCATCCTGAATCAGCAATACCCTCACATTCCCTCCAGCTAGTCTAGACTTTCCTCACACCTCCTTTCCAATCATTAAAACATACCTGTCCAATGTCCCATTCCTTCAAACCCTGCTGTGGAGTAAGAGTCAGTCACATTGATATTTAAACCAAGATTTAAAGACTAACAGTGCTCCCTGCTAGAACCTTTGTAAATTTTGGTATAATGATAACTGTTTGCAAATACCCAATCTCATTCAATGGCTGTCTTTAATTCAATAGCCAGTTTAGTCTAAATGTCCCTAGAAGGGGTAGCGGAGTAGCAGTTACAACCTTGATCCCATCCCTCCTCTGTACCAGACACTGTGCCTGTCCACAAGCTTTTTCCGAATTCAAATTTCTTTCTAAAGATAAAATAGATTTTATCTATTCCTAAAGCTCCAAACTGAAGTTGAAATGATATATTCCCTGGCATTACATTACTCTGTCAAAAGACATTCAACCAAATAGAAATGTACTGCTCTTAATAATAATATTTATTTATTAGTAAGTACCTTCTATGTACTAGGCACATTTTATGTAGATTACAAAACATATCTAATATTCATGAAATAGATATTGTTGGGGCACCTGGGTGGCTCAGTCAGTTATATGTCTGGCTTTTGCTTTTGGCTCAGGTCACGCTCTCAGGGTCCTGGGATCGAGCCCCACATCGGGCTCCACACTCAGCGGGGAGTCTGCTTCTCTCTCTCCCTCTGCCTGCTGCTCCCCCTGCTTGTACCCTCTCTCTCTGTCAAATAAATAAATAATAAAAACATACGTTATATATATTAATAATAATGTATTTGATAATCAGGAGGATGGTTTTGCATATCAGCTTGGAAAGAGTAGACACATGTCTCTGGGAAGAAGGGCTTCTTGCCATGGATCCAAAATCACCAGTAAGCCATCTACCTGGCCCACCGGTGCATGAGGCCAGCCCATGTCTTCCTTGGCCCCAAAGAGAGGAAGGTACGGAACCCACCGGTTATGAAGCTAATGATTATCCCAGCAGCAATGCATCCGAGGCAGCCCACGGTGCTGTAGTAAAGGTAGGAGAGCGAGTACCAGGTGTCGGCAATGGGAGGCCTGTGGACGACAACAGCACGTGGCAGCAGTTCCATGAGTTCTGATGTTATGGTCCACAGTGATGTGGAGGACCACTGACAGTTCACTGTAGGGCCTGGCATTTCTCAAAATCCCAACACTTTAATTTTTTGCCATTTGGTTATTCTTTTTTTAAAGAATCAGTTGTAGACTAGTTGTGCTTTGTATTGCACTCAATCCAACCCATCCTTGCATTCCAAATATTGCCATGTAGATACTAAATGCTGAGAGATACAATGAGGACCATGCCTCCCATTTCTTTTGTATTATTCATTCTTTAGACATTTATCAAGCCCAGATTTAGTGCCAAGAACTGTGACAGACATTGGAGATAGAAAGATGAGTAAGCCACAATGTCTACATAGAGGAGCTAATGGGCAGTCATAAAGGAATGGTAGCACCTGGGTGGAATAGGAGCAAAGGATTCTGGGAACATTTTAAAAGAGTATCAAATCCAGGCTTATGTGTGAGATAATACCTGAGCTCATTTTTAAAGACTAATTAGTAGCTAATCAAGCAAGGAAGGTAGTTAGGGCCAGGATTTAGTACTCTAAGAAAGGAGGACGGAAAAAGCACAGCCAGGAGAGAAGAAACATGGTGGACTTGGGAACTATAATAGGTAGGTATTATTTGTAAGATTTATGGAAAGAAATGGTTCTAAACTAAATGAAACTCAGAGGCAAGTGGAAGCAACATAATGGAGTGCTCATAGACTATGCAGCCAGGACAGTTCTAGGATGCAGTTCTACCTCCTTCATCCCTCAGCACAGGCCATAATAATTTTTCCACCTGATATGCAGAGTTAAGGAGCTATCCGACATTTCTTAGATTTGTTTCCACAAACAATGAGAGTGTGAGGATGTGCGTTTATTAAAGTCAGGGACAGTGCCACAGGCTATGCATATCTTCTCTCATTTAATCCTCTCAAACCACCAGCAAAGTAAGGATTATTACCCTCACTTTTCTTTCAAAGACTTGAGAATTCAAGAAGTGACAAGTTACTAACTTGTGCAGACATAGAGTGGATAAATGGTAAAACCCACATCCAAACCTAGGCATTTCTGATTTCAAAGGCCGTGGTCTTTTCCCTATACCGTGTTATCTCCTGTGTTTGGTATCTTAAATGACCTACGCCAGCCAGAAAGAGAAGGAAGGTCTTTTGTTAAACCCACTTGGGTTTGATCTAGAAGCTGCCAGTTCACATCAGTGCACCCAGCTGAGTATGTCCACAGCCATTCTCCTCATTGCCCACAGACCTATTCTACTCAGGTCCTTTCCTCTTTCAAGGGCACCATCTCTGATCTTCATATCCACCCACCTATTTTCAAACCCTCCACTACTTCTCCTGTTTTGCACTTAGACTTCCGATTAAAGTTTTTGCTGAGTTCACTCTTGTGAACCCCGGGATGAGGGCAATGGATATCTGCGGAACATTC
Source organism: Callorhinus ursinus (assembly GCF_003265705.2). Lineage (NCBI taxonomy): Eukaryota > Metazoa > Chordata > Mammalia > Carnivora > Otariidae > Callorhinus > Callorhinus ursinus. The sequence continues at coordinate 22,064,639 of NW_027397083.1, read as the reverse complement.
AACAGCCCTGCACGGCACTCTTCAATGCTGGGCACAGGCCTGGCGGGCTTCTCACAGGAAAGCAAGATCTGGCTCGTTGGACTTATCCCTGGAGAATGCATCTCCCTTTGTCCCGGTTACACACTCCCTGGGACCGAACACCACCTTCAAGGTCCACATACCTGCTAGGTAGCTCTGTGGGCACTGACTCTGTTACATTTGATGGGACACAATGGTCTGTGGATAAAGGCAGGGGCCATGTCTTGGAGTCTGGTGCAGGGTAGACAAAGGCTCCAATGGCCACCCAAAATGACAAGGTGATTCCAGTCAGCAGGCCACCTAATGCACCCTTGATGAAGGGAAAGAAAAAGTCAAGGAGAGATTAAACAAAGCTGTTGAAAGAAAAAGGAGATGAAGTGTCCATGCCTCAGAGATTCTTATTGTCCATCCCAAGTCTTGGCCACATGGGCTGGAAACAGCTCACCCCCAAACTGCCTTTTTTCCAACTCCCACAATGCAATTGTATTTAGGAGTCACTTGTTCCTTCAATGAAAACATTGGAGAATGTCATAATGGTCACTATTTTTAGATTTCGAGCAGGAATTTTTTCCCCTTCTTTTAGCTTCTTCTTACCATTTAATCTGTTCAGAGATGTACAACAGGATGACTGTAGTTAACACTACTGTATGACATACACGAAAGTTAAGAGAGTACATATTAAAGTTCTCATCACAAAGAAAAAAAAATTTCTTTTTCTTTTTTTATCTGTATGATATGGTAAATTTAATGTGGTAATTATTTCACTATATATAAGTCAATTCATTATTTTGAACTTCTTAAATGTATACAGCGTCATATGCCAATTATATCTCAAAACTGAAGGGAAAAACACCTGTTGAGACCTCGGTTCCCAGTAGAAGAGTTTCAGAAGCTTGACAGGAAAACCTCAGAAACTGGAGACAAAGTGGTCGTTTTTCATTGACAGCGATTAGCTGTCTCCCATATCTCTTCCCAAGTGATTCTGGCAGAGACCCTGCTCACAAGCTTGGAGCTTTTTGTTTGAGTCTAAATACTAGCAAGCATATTTACTAGTCTTGTCATTTAAGGGTTATATTCCTTGATAAACAGTGAAAAGTCAATGAGTAATCGAGTCATTTCTCCTGCATAGGAGATAGAGCAGTCTGGCAGTGACCAGAACTGGAAAATAAATCTGGATGCTCCCAGCCTCTGCTGGACAGCTGAGCCTTCTCTGTGAAAGAAAATAACTTGTTAGTTTATTTACCAGGAAAATACTTTCTGATAAGAAGACTGGAATGTTTTGTTCATTATTGTTTGGGGAAACTAAAGCAACGTATATGATTCAAATACTTGTGCCTTGGTCTAGACCAGGGGTCCACAAACTCCTATTACAAACAGCCAAGTAGGAAATATTTTAGGCTTCACGGGCCATCCAATGTCCGTCACAACTACTTAGTTCTGCCCTATCACACAAAAACGGCCATACACAATATGTAAACCAAGGAGAATAATTATGACCAGTAAAACCATTTATGGGCACTGAAATGTGAATTTCATATATTTGTGGGTCATGAAATACTGTCTTCTTTTAATTTTTTCCAACCATTTAAAAATGTCAAAACCATTTTAAGCTTGTATGCTGTACCAAAAACTGGATGCTGGCTAGATTTGGCTTGAGGAGTGTAGTTTGCTGTCCCCTGGCCTACCAGTAAAGGGTGAATGGATTTCAGCAGTAGGTTCAACCCTCAGTGATTTATAGTAGCTGCCTAGAAAACCATCCTGAGAAGGATTCTGGGTTTTTATCCAGGTTCTGTGGAAAGAGAACCATGACTGATTAGTAGTATCAGCCATGGACAATGACAAGGGGGGAGGTAACCCAAATTTGTAATGTGTTCTTTCCTTTACCTGGAACAAGGTGGTTTTCTGAACTAAATAGAAGGACCCCAATTCATTAACATAGATAATAAGTTAATGTGTAGAAGGACAAAGATGTTATATATTATGTAGCTCATTATTAGTTTTTTCATGGCCAGGATATTGCCTTCCCTCATATCATCTCCCCAAAACATAGTTATCCTTGTCAACCTCAATATCAGAAAAGTTAATTAAAACAAATAAGACTGTAAGGGAAGCACTACAAATTACCAACTGCTCCCTACCTATCCATGCTCTTTACCTAGCTCCGAAAGATTTATCTAGAATAGAGATCAGTAATGGTCAGATAGCTGCAGAGACGTAATTAGATAGATCATGTGACTCAGGCTTCATCGAGCACCCTACAGTATTTAAACAATATGCAGTCAGGTTTTTTGTAGTCTGAAGACTTTCTTTCTTTTTTTTTTTTTTTTGTCATCTAAAGACTTTCTAAAAATATATGCATGGAAATGTATGGACAGCAATAAGTAAAAAAAAAAAAATGACAGTTTTGCTAGATTGAGAAAATTATGAGTTTTAAGCTATTTTAAAGTTACTATTTTTCCAAATAAATGTTCATTTTGATTTATATTTATTATAGTCATCCAAACAACATTGACTTAAAGATATACCATTAGCTTGTGAGATCAGAATATACCAGGATTGTTTACTTTCCCTTTCTTAAATTAGTTAATTAAGTTAATTAAATGTGTGATAATCTTAGGTGAAATATGGAAAAAATGAAATTCACATAGTTTTCTAAGTTTTCAAAATTTTTTTAACCTAAATTTTTCCTGAATTCAGTATATATTTTAAATTTCATTTTGTGGGCCCTGAATTCGAGGAGGACAATTTAAACCCTAAAGAGTCAACTTTGATGCCATGACAACTGTACTTCGTGTTCATCTCTTACTTTCCTTGTTTCCTGTCTCTAAGAAGGCTTCACTGAAGTCAGAGATAGGAGTTTAGTTTAGTTCTACTATGGAAAATAGCCACCATTTTTTTTTCCTGGTACAGAGAAATGGCCTTTCCAAGAAGTGGGAAGAGAGAGAAAATGGCTGGGCTTCAGTTTTATTTATTTTATTTTTATTTTTATTTTTCAAACAATTGGAAAGGTAGACCCAGGAGCTTTTATTTTACTTATTTTTTAATTTAAATTCAAGTTAGTTAACACATAGTAGTTTATTGGTCTCAGGGGTAGAATTTAGTGATTCATCCAGTGCTCATCCCAACAAGCTGGGCTTCAGTTTTAGCTGGGAATCATGGAGAGACATGCAGGATCCTTACCTTCCAGTTCACAAAAGGGAACAAGATTCCCAGAGAGAACAAGCCCAGCATTGGTCCCCCGCACATGCCATGGATGCTGAGAGCAGCCTGTGGAACAACACAGATCAGATCAATGTGCCCACTCCCTGAATTCATGGTCACCTGGGATCACTCTTTCTTAGACTCGGGATAAAATTTAGCAGCAATGCCCGCAATAGCCAAACTGTGGAAAGAGCCAGGATGTCCATCGACAGATGAATGGATAAAGAAGATGTGGTATATATACACAATGGAATATTATGCAGCCATCAAAAGGAATGAGATCTTGCCATTTGCAACGACGCGGATGGAACTGGAGGGTGTTATGCTGAATGAAATAAGTCAATCAGAGAAAGACATGTATCATATGATCTCACTGATATGAGGTTCTTTTTTTTAAATTTTTTATTGTTATGTTAATCACCATATATTACATCATTTGTTTTTGATGTAGTGTTCCATGATTCATTGTTTGTTCATAACACCCAGTGCTCCAGGCAGAATGTGCCCTCTTTAATAACCATCACCAGGCTAACCCATCCCCCCACCCTCCTCCCCTCTAGAACCCTCAGTTTGTTTTTCAGAGTCCATCATCTCTCATGGTTCGTCTCCCCCTCTGAATTACTCCCCTTCATTCTTCCTCTCCTGCTATCTTCTTCTTTTTCTTTTTTCTTAAAATATGTTGCGTTATTTGTTTCAGAAGTACAGATCTGTGATTCAACAGTCTTGCACAATTCACAGCGCTCACCGTAGCACATACACTCCCCAATGTCTATCACCCAGCCACCCCATCCCTCCCACCCTCAACCACTCCAGCAACCCTCAGTTTGTTCCTGAGATTAAGAATTCCTCATATCAGTGAGGTCATATGATACATGTCTTTCTCTGATTGACTTATTTCACTAAGCATAACACCCTCCAGTTCCATCCATGTCATTGCAAATGGCAAGATCTCATTCCTTTTGATGGCTGCATAATATTCCATTGTGTATATATACCACCTCTTCTTTATCCATTCATCTGTCGATGGACATCTGGGCTCTTTCCACAGTTTGGCTATTGTGGACATTGCTGCTATAAACATTGGGGTGCACGTACCCCTTCGGGTCCCTACATTTGTATCATTGGGGTAAATACCCAGGAGTGCAATTGCTGGATAGAATGGTAGCTCTAATTTCAACTGTTTGAGGAACCTCCATACTGTTTTCCAGAGTGGTTGCACCAGCTTGCATTCCCACCAACAGTGTAGGAGGGTTCCCCTTTCTCCACATCCCCGCCAACATCTGTCGTTCCCTGACTTGTTAATTTTAGCCAT
>NW_027397083.1:22029721-22050108 GCF_003265705.2 Callorhinus ursinus | reverse complement strand
TCCTACCTTCCAGTAAGTGGTCGCTTCTCTGTTCAGAGAGTTGTTGCTACTCTCCTCTTCGATCTCCTGTTGAGTTCGTAGGTGTTCAGAATGGTTTGATCCCTATTCAGCTGAATTCCTGAGACCAGACGAAATCCAGGTCTCCTACTCCTCCGCCATCTTGCTCTGCCTGATATGAGGAATTCTTAATCTCAGGAACAAACTGAGGGTTGCTGGAGTGGTGGGGGGTGGGAGGGATGGGGTGGCTGGGTGATAGACATTGGGGAGGGTATGTGCTATGGTGAGTGCTGTGAATTGTGCAATACTGTTGAATCACAGATCTGTACCTCTGAAACAAATAATGCAATATAGGTTAAAAAAAGAAGAAGAATTTGAAGATAGCAGGAGGGAAAGAATGAAGGGGGGGAAATCGGAGGGGGAGACGGACCGCGAGAGATGATGGACTCTGAAAAACAAACTGAGGGTTCTAGAGGGGAGGAGGGCGGGGGGATGGGTTAGCCTGGTGATGGGTATTAAAGAGGGCACGTTATGCATGGAGCACTGGGTGTTATGCACAAACAATGAATCACGGAACACTACATCACAAACTAATGATGTAATGTATGGTGATTAACATAACAATAAAAAACTTAAAGAAAAAAAAATTTAGTCCTAATCCTGATGGTGGCACTCATTAATCATGTGCTTTCTGGAAGCCATTTTTCCCTTCTGGGGAGATAAGCACTATGTAAAATAATAAAAATACATACCAACATATGTTTGTGTATTTTTGTGTGTGTGCATGTATATACACACACACACAGGCAATTTGGATTTGGTAGAAGTAGTTTTTCCTTAAGGTGGAACTCATTGATTTGCTTACATTTTCTATCTTGTCAAGAAAAATGCTTTCTTTTTATAATGTACCAAATAAATATATCTGTGACTAATGTTTCATATCTTACATGACTGATCACCTATTCTAACTTAGTTTGAACAATTCTATCATTTTGATAATAATAGATTACTCCAGTCCCACCATCTCACCCAGAACACCTCAAGGATGTTGAATCATTAAGTTAGGACATGACAGGGAGACCACTGGACACTCCGTATCTCATCTCTCATTTTCACAGCTCTATTTTCTTTGAAAATTGAGGGAGTTTGACAAAGCATTTCTATATCTCTTAGCCTCTGTCACTGAGCCCACTGAATTGGTAAGGAGTTTTCATTAAATTAATTTTCTATTGACCTGTAGCCTTTTCTATGGCCTTCCAAGAGTCTTGGACATACACATGCACTGATATGCATGCAAGTGCCATGCACGCGTGCACACACACACACACACACACACACCTAGCTATCCTGCAGTGCAGTCCCTATCTTGTTCTATCAGTGTAACTGTAGGACTCTTAGATCAACAATTGAGAATAGGATGCTCTAAAGATCCTCTATATACCTTACGTTTGTCAGGCACCACCAATGTGCCAGATAGTTAAGATGAACTACCAGGCACTCAAGATAAATGACTTCATTCAGCCTCACAATTACCCTGTTTAGTAGGTATCACTAACTGAATTTTATAGGTGAGAAAACTGCACTGACAGAAAACATATTAAAGGTATAATTCCATTTAGAAAATGGGAAAGGTAAGATTTAGGAGATGTAATCTAGGTTTGTTTGGCTGTAAAACCCACATTTTCTCTCCTAAAGGAAGTCTGCAGAAAAAAAAAAAAAAAGAAAAAAGTCAAGAACACAAACCCTCCTAATGGCCTCCTCCTATTGTTTAAGGGAAAAAAAGTTCTGAAAGATTCCATCACTAATAGTCAGGATATTTGGATTCTAACTTTGGCCCTGCCTGTCATTACTATGATTTGGTGAACCTTCTGTTATTAATGCAGATACATTCTATTTCAGAGAGTCTTCTTTATGAAAAATAGATAAGACCAAGAGGCCGTCAAGTGCCCTCCATCTGTAACGTAATTATTTTTCTCTAGAAGGATGAGCTGCAATGCATTGTTATGTTTCTTCTTCCAGGTTAACTCTTTTTGAAGTCAATGCCACAGATGGATCTTTGACAAGAAGGAGGCAGATAAGATTAAAGTCAATATTCTTCCTCAAAGTCAATAATTTAATATTTTTGACATTTCCTCTGTTGATTGATAGCATGAATTCATAGTTGTCGTGGTTGCTGAATTTGGAAGCTAATTTACTAGTTATTATATGGGAGAATCAATACGTTTAGGTAAGGCATCATGTCCCCCAGTGTAGGAAAAAACATTAACAATCTCTTATAAAGTCATCAGCCAATATGCTTCTGGAAAAAAAAATGGTCTTCACATAATAGAAAGAAAAAAAAATCCAACAGTTTCTGGCTTTTGAAAATATATATTTCTGTAATTTACACGACTAAACTAATTTTAATTTTTATCTTTCTTTTTGTTATTGTTCTTAAGCAGGTTCAGTTGGAGGAAGGCGGAAAGCTCATCCAACAGCTTTTTCCTCAGTGGGCAAATCTCACATAAGTCGCTCCTGTAAGCAGGGGGTGATGGCTAAGAACATATGTTTGGGGGGGTTGCCTTGCTGTGCCTTAGCTTTCTCATATATCAAGTAGGGATCACAATGCCCGCTTCCTGGGTTTTCTTGTGATTGTTCAATGTGGGATCTGAGAAAGGCCAGAATAGTGACTAAGCATTCAGGAGCACGTAATAAATATCCCCCAAATGTTATCTACTATTATCCTTTGTTTCTTTTTCTTAAGTTTTAATTTTCATTCCAGTTAGTTAGCCTACAGTGTTATACTAATAAATGTTTATTAGAAAAACTATGCCATGCCGAGATAATATAAAGGATGTTGAATACAAGTGGGATGGAGAGGGCCGAAGCAGAATGTGAAGATGGGCTTCTCTGCTGTTGTTTTGAGAGGTGGGCGATTTGCCGAGGGAAGAGAGGTGGCTCAGGAGACAAGGGACGTAAACTCAGCCATTGATCGGCTGTGAGAACCGGAGCAGGATATGTTCACTCTTTTCTATAATCATCTCCAAAATGAAGATGCTGAAACAGATTATCCTTGAGGCTCCTTCTAGCATCATCCTTTTCTGGAAATGGGAGTTGGACAGATGGGAGGCAGGTAGAGGTGGGCTCCCCCACTCCTTAACTCTGTGACTCTGGGACAATCCCCTCGCCTCTCTACTTCTTAGTTTCTTCATCTGTAAAGTTAGTCCATGAATCATAGTAACCTGGAAGAAGTGATTAAATGAAGTAATACATCTGGGATGGTACCTGGAACATAGTAAGTCTTCCATTAATAACAATTGTTCTAATTTTTTTTGCTCTTATAATAATCACTTCTACTGTTATTTCAGGATCATATATTCTCAGATCTGGATTTTAAAAGGGCTTCTAATTTAATTACAGTGTCCCATGTCACTGACTTCCATTACTGGTTTTTAATAGTTTCTCCTTCTGAAAGTAATTTCCGTTGAAACTTCACATGTATGTTTAACTCGGACCCGGTATCAGGGAGTCTCAGCATATGGTGCTTGGAGGAACAGGCAAAGCATTAGCAAAGAAAGTGGGTAAACAGCTGCTCTGAAATCAAAGGTGTCTTTTTTCTCTTTCATTACCTGCACGACGCCCCCCATGAGGGATGCAGCCACAGCCATGGAGGTACACAGCACGCCAAACAAGAGACCTGAAAGAAAGAAAGCTCATGACCATGGTCCAAGCTGGCTTTGAGGGATTTCTTGAGCTCCTGTCCAGGACAGTCTCTGAGGCAAGCCCTTTTGGAAGGATCTCAGTGAGAACTGTCCTGGCCATTCAGCCATTGCAAGCCCCGAGAGGGACATGTGGTAGGCTTCGTTCCAGGTCAGGCAAAAGGAGCTGGAAGCCAGCCTCTAGGGGTTTTCTCTCCAGGATTCAGGAAGAGAGCCATCATGTGGACACAGCATGAAAATGTGGAAACGGCACTGGTCTAGACTAATCCAGACTCCATCAGTGGGAAGTAATTCCAGTTTGACCACTCATCAAAAGTTAGCTGAAGAAGTTACTAACCTTTCTGGGATTCAAATAGTTCTTCATCTTTAAGATGGCTAACAAACTGAAGGATCTAGAGGGGAGGGGGTGTGGGAGGATGGGTTAGCCTGGTGATGGGTATTCAAGAGGGCACGTTCTGCACGGAGCACTGGGTGTTATACACAAACAATGAATCATGGATCCCCACATCAAAAACTAATGATGTAATGTATGGTGATTAACATAACATAATAAAAAAAAGAAAAGTATCTAACAAAAATGTGAGTCTTTCAGCTTTATGAAAAGCCAAAATTTATGATTTATGTAAATAAACATTGTATTATTTGATCCAAAAAAAAAAAAAAAAGGATGGCTAAGTATCTCTATATTTTACCTCATGCCATTTGCAATTCTGGAAAGTTTTTCTAATCTCTTCCTTTAGTGTTTTATTCATATCATCCTTCTGGCCCTGAGTATATTGCGAAATGATTTATTTGTTTACATATCTACGTGAGAGCACCTCAAGGGCCATGAGTATGGGCCCTGAAGCTTCTCACGCAGGTCCTCCAGGACCAAGGGAGCTTGCTGAGTGAAGAAGCAGATGCGTCTTGTCATCTTTCTAAGATGACGTTCTTTTAAACCACCTTTAAGAAAAGAATTGTTTTTATACATCTTTGTTTAAAAATCATTTTAAAATTGCATTAATTTCCCATTATAACCCCTAAACTAAATAAGAGAGGGAGAAAGAGATGAAGAGTTGGAAATATAGACAGAGACACAGGGACAGAAATGGAGAGAAAACAATTTTGTTTATTCTGTTTGAAATTATCTCTCAGCTAAATATCTAGCCCAGTTCCCAACACGACATGTCATAGCAGGGAGTGCTGACCATTTGTTAGGTACTTTACCGGTGCCGGAGCTATCAAGTCAGCACCTGATTCCTGTCCCAAAGATCTCACATGCTAGGAATAGATTACACATAAATAATGCATCCAGTTTGTCTGGTACATAGAAAGTACTGCGTGTTTGCTATTATTATTATTGTTGTTGTTATTATCATTATTATTATATTTCAAGTTTAGTACATGATATTCATGATATTTATTATCAGGAACTCACCCCTTTTTTTTTTAAAGATTTTATTTATTTATTTGACAGAGAGAGACGCAGCGAGAGAGGGAACCCAAGCAGGGGGAGTGAGAGAGGGAGAAGCAGGCTTCCCGCTGAGCAGGGAGTCCGATGCGGGGCTCGATCCCAGGACCCTGGGATCATGACCTGAGCCAAAGGCAGACGCTTAACGATTGAGCCACCCAGGCACCCCTCAGGAACTCACTCTTAAAATGAAATCATGCTAGCAACTTTCAATGCAATATTTTCCAACTTCTCAATAAGCCAGAAAAATAAGGAAGCTCACAACAACACTAAAAACCAAGTTTGATCAATCAAAACATTTTGGAATTCTAAAATTATTCTCATTATCTTTAAAGAGGATAGACTGGACTGCAAAAAACAATGTTTGCCCTGATTCTGAACTGCTTCATGAATAAGGAGAACTCTGTCTACCTGAAAAAAATAACAAGACATGTTTTCTGTCTACTACTGACTTCCCTTCTGCTGGGCCAACAGTTATATGTTAAATGAAACTCTTGGCAGTCGTCTCTCAATCCAGGGGTTTCTACTTTTCTGTGCTGACCAGAGAATTGATTCATTCCTCCTCTCCCCCAAACATTATACTTCCACCAGATCACAATCAATAGAAACCATCGAGGCAGGAAATTTAGGGGAAATTGGTGGCAGTTCCACAGAGACCTGGAGTGCATGGCACCTCACACAAAGCAGTAAATGTGGGAGGGAGAGAAAGTTCCATAGTTGCAGCAAATGCTGTGGATTTTCCAAGTGCTACATCAGCTCAGAGGATCAGACAATACACCATAGGCATAAAAGAAATCTCTACTGTCATCTAGCATATTTCTGAATATCTTTTAGAAATTGAGAATTGTACTGGAAGTAATGCCCATTCACCTGCTATTAGCTTTAATCCATTCTGCAAGATAGTGAGTAGAATCAAGGCAATTCACCTACCTAATTAACAAACATGTGATCAGCATTGATCTCTCCTTGTTCAAGTGTAAGTACAAAGAAAAAAGAAATGCAGGACCCATGCAGAATACCACCAAAGGAATGAATATATTAACCTAAAATCTGAAATACATAGTATACTTTCTAGAAATAATTTACCTTAGGAAGCAGAAAAAAAAGTATTTAGAAAGTGTTTGGCAATTTTAATATGTTGCAAAAACACATAGACTCAATGAAGCAAACAACTTCAGGTCAAGAGAAAGCAAGTGAGGTGAAAAATGGCAAGATAGGGTACAACACCAATAAATTTAGATGAAAATGGGTTCAAGGGAGCTAAGAAAGGACTATAAAGAAATTAAAAATGGTAACTGACCAAGCACTTCCACTCCTAAGTATTTCCCAAATCGAAATGAAAATATGTTCACAAAAAGACTTGTACAAGAGAATTCATAGCTCCTTTATTCATTATAAACTCAAATGAAACACCCCAGGTCCATCAACAGAATTAGAAGTTTAAAAAACCGTGGTATATCCATACACTGTCATACTACTCAGAAATAAAAAGGGATGAAGTACTGATATACAAAACAACATGGATAAATCTCATAAACAAAAACATGCCGAGTGAAAGGAGTCTTACAAAAAAACCAGCGTGTACTGTGTGATTCCATGTATATGACATTCTAGAAGAGGTACAACTAATCTATGGTGGAAAATATCAGAATAGTACTTGTCCCAGTAGGGAGGGCGGTGGTGGTGGCGGAAGGGATTGACTGTCAGAAGCAAGAGAGAACTCTGCAAGGTAATGATGATTTTTATCTTTAGTGGTTGAGTTACACAGGTATATGCATTTGTCAAAACTCAGCAAATGTATACTTAGCATTTGTCTATTTTATTGTAGGTAGATTTTACATAAAAATTTTTAAACAAGTATTCAATTGTAGTTAATAATGTGTATGCTAAAATAATTTGGGGGAAGTGTACTAATGTCTGCAATTTACTTTTAAGTGTATCAAATATATGATATATTAATGGATGGATAGGGAGCAGGACGGATATATGAAAAAGCAAGATTAAGACAATATTAATGGAGACTCTAAGGGGTACATACATATATACATATATGAGAATTTATGGCAAACATCTTTAAATTTTGCTGTAAGATTGAATTTATATAATAAAATGTAAGGAACAAAATGCAATAGCAGAATTAAAATCATTATTGTTAAGAAATTTACTTTGTGGAGAACTCAAAGTAACATCAAGAGAAAATCTGAGTTCTTCAAGTGTGCAGAGAAAAAGAAAAAAGTTACGAAAAGAAGAGAAAAAGTAAAGCACATGGAGAACTATCAACCCAAATTAGAAGAATATTTAAGAATAAGTGGGTGATAAAACTCAGTATTTTCAACCACTTCCTAGAAAACCAATTAGAATTTTGAGAACCAACAAGGGTTGGGTAAATGGCCAGATATGTGCTCTCTACAAAACAAAACAAAGCAGGAACTATAGGTTTTCCACTTTGATAATAAATGGTTTAGAAGATACTATGGGGAAAGCATCCCATTCATAATACCATTAGAAAGAAGAAGAAAGAAAAAGGAAAAGTAGAAGAAGGGAGAGGAGGAAACGCTGAAGGAGGAAGGTGTGAGTGTAATTAACGTCTAGGATAGAAAACATGCTACTACTAAATAGAAAAATGCTATTGCTAGATAGAAAGCTTACAAAGATGTCAATTCTTCCCCAAAACATTTTTAGATTTAATGCAATCCCATTGGGATGGAGGTGCAGCTAGATGACATACAATAAAGTATTTTAAAGTCAATGCAAAGCATAAATAAACATGTATAGCCCAAAATTTGTTTTTGCAGGAAAAAAAGGAAAGAAGAGCAACAATAGAAAAAAAATTTAATTTTAAACTAAAAGAAAAGTGACAAGATTTGTTCTAGCAGATATTTTTAAATAAAACACTATAAAGCTATAATATACAAGATGGTATTCGTCCTGCAACTGGTAATTTAATTTAATGAAAATAATATATAAGATCCTTAAACAAATCCTTACAGATAAAAGAATCTTATATTGTATATTATCATCACTGAAATATTAAGAACCAGTGAAGATTATTGGATTAATGATGCTTAGAAAATTGGCTACAGGGCGCCTGGGTGGCTCAGTTGGTTAAGCGACTGCCTTCGGCTCAGGTCATGATCCTGGAGTCCCGGGATTGAGTCCCACATCGGGCTCCCTGCTCAGCGGGGAGTCTGCTTCTCCCTCTGATCCTCCCCCCTCTCATGTGCTCTCTCTCTCTCTCTCTCTCTCATTCTCTCTCTTTCAAATAAATAAATAAATAAATCTTAAAAAAAAGAAAATTGGCTACATAGGTAAAAAAAAAACAATTTAGATCCTCATCATAAATCATAAATCAAATAATTTGAATACATTTAATATTAAATGTGAAATATAAAATCATTTGCAATGTAGGAAAAATAAGGAAATCTATAAATGGGTTTTGAATGGGAAGAAATTTGTAAGCATAAAGAAATGGATAAAATAGTAAAAGAAATGATACACATTTGATCAAATATGTAATTAGAACTTCTGTACATCAAAAATGTATTTTAAAAAATCTGGGGGACATTCTGCAATATACAAAGGTTACGTTTCCTTTATACACGAAGAGATTTTACAGACAAAATTTCTAGTATCTCATCAACAAACAGAAAGCATAGATTTTCACAAAAAATACAAATGGTTATTCGTCATCTGAAAAGTGTTCAAAATTCACTATAAATCAAAAAATGTAAATTAAAGCAAAAATTTGATGTTATTTTGCCCATGAATTTGGCCAATTTTTAAAAATACTAATGTCAAGTGCACAGAGAAATATGTCACTACTCACTGCTGTCACACATAAATATTATTAATTGGACCACGCTGGAAATATTTTTCATAATATATATCCAGAACTGTCAGTGAATTTGTATTATTTGATCTGGTAATTTTCTGTTGGGGCTTTTTATTAAGGAAAAAAATTATGGATGCCATCAAAGATTAATGTATATGGGTATCATCACAATGTTACAAAAAATGAAAAAGGATTCTAAAAAGCAACAATATAAAACTAAAAAAGTAAGCCATTTTGTAGACTATCGAGCAAACATTCAAAAACCATGTTTTCAAATAATGCATAAATGACACAGGAAAATGCTTGCCACACTATCCTAGGAAAAAGAACCAACCAGAACAAAATTAAGCATAATTTTGTTTAAAAAGTACATATATTTTCTCCAATTACCTACATTTTTTGTAATAAGTGAATAAACGTATAATTTGTTTATACTGAAAAAGAAGTAAACTCTGTAAAACTGTAATTCAATATGATAAGTGCTACCGTGAGCATAAACATAATATGCAACTGGGTGATTAAGCAAGGAGCAATTATTCCTTGAAGTGAGGTTACCAGGAGTTTGGTAATAAAAAATTCTTTAGAAAAGAATTTGGCACAATGTATAAACTTGTCAAACCCCCATGTTGTACACCTGAAGCTAATGTAACACCATGTGTCAACTATACTAAAAATAAATACATAAATAAGTAAATAAATAAATAAAAATTATAAAAAAGAAAAAGAAATAATTTGACTTTATTAGACAAAGTGACCGGCCATAGTGAGCAGAACATCTTCCCATGTAGAGGGATGAATATGGTCAGAGCAAGGCACAGGCAAGAGATGTTGAAATGATGAATCTAGAGTGTGGGGTGAGTACAGAAGAGTGTCAAATAGAAGGTTGGTGAAAGGTAAGCTAGCTGGTAATTCTTCCCTGTTACCCTCCTGATATCTTTGGAAGTGTGAATCCTTATGTGAAATTCCTCATATGCTCAGTGTGCATTTGTGCCTGTGAGTCCTGAGTAGCAAGTACCATATGCACATTTCATGACACGGAGTAGAAGATGAAGCGGCTGTACCTACATAAGCCTTTACTGATCCAGGTGCTCAGCTTGTCGGAGAGATGAGGAAAACAGCTCTTGACAAAATCCTCAAAGGTCACCGTTGCTAAGGCATTGATGCTGGCAGCCACAGTGCTACAGGGAGAGAGAAGCAAGAACATAGTCCAACCTAAATAAAGCTGACCAGCCTGCCCCATCAGTCAGGGCAAACAGACAAGGCAGGGCTCTAGAAACAAAAAACAGATGCAGACATATGTCCTTCTTCTGGGACTTCAGGTGAGCTACAGGGACTGCCTACTCACTCTTCAAAGCTGCCTCTGTGCTTTGTGCTCTTTGATTTCTTCAAACTCTAGTGAAGAAGCTTGATGTTCATGCTCTAATACCTACTAATGCCCCTGAACAAGACATTAAATGAATTAGGCAATACAAAGTTGTGTGTGTATGTGTGTGTGTATTTAGGTTGGACTTGAAGCAGTGACTATCCTCATCCAGGAATCAGAATCAGTACAGTTTGCCACTCATTAATCATTCATTCATTCATTCATTCATTCATTCATTTCTCCATTCATACCATTTATGCATCTCTTCATTCTAGGTACTAGGCATACAGTGATGAACCGGAAAAACATAGACCTTACACTCTGCAACACAGACATTCAACAACCAACTACACAATTGATCACAGTTGTTAGGAAGGAAAATAAGGTGCTACGAAAGTATGTCTTGCAGGATCCTAAGCTGATATGAAGTTAGGGGATTCTTCCCTTAGGAAATGATGATTAAGATAGGCGCTGAAAGGACCCATGCAAATCGGAGAAAAAAGATATTCTAGAGCAAAGGGAAAATTACATTTAAATGCCTCTAGCTGGAAAGCTTATTGCGTTCAACAACCTGAAGCCCCCAGGGTGGTTAGAATGCAATCAGTAAGGGAGAACGGAGCAAAAGATAGGATGGAAAATGGGCAAAGACTAAAACTACATAAAGATTTGATATTCTCTCTGACTTTTCAACCAGAGTCCAGTCTTATGGCCCCAAAACTCACTTTGATGACAGAGAACCTGGACGTTGGGGTTTTATTTTCAGAATAGCATGAAAGCTTATTTAATTCCTCATACAGACCAGGAATATTTTAGCTAGTAGAATAGATAACAGTATTAAATTCATGTGATGCAAAATCACAACCACACACAAAAGTTCTGGAAAAGAAACCAGCTGATGAACAAAGTCTGGCCATCTGTTTGTAAATTTTCCACTGATATTCAGTAGCTATTTGTTTTATTATCCTCCAGTGTTCATCTGAAGACAAGCTAGAGCTGTGCCAACAACATGGGAGAAATGTCAAACTTTTTCTTTTTTCTGTAATGCAGGATAATGGTATCATTAATTTTAACTGTAGCTTACTTTAGTTGGAATAGTTCCAGGTCCATCGTATGCAAAATTAAAAGTTCCTTTCCTAAGAGGCAGATACAGCAAGTAGAAAAATTTCCTAAGACCCATTTCTAGAGAATTGAAACTGTAAGTACTTTGAGATACCATTCCTTTTTCCTGAGAATCAATGCATGGTACGTGTTTCTTGCCATACTCCCCTTCTAGCCACCACAGCTCCATGAAAGTCAAATAAGGAAAGTAGGTGTCCAAATAAAAAGAGTCCACATTCCCAACAGTTTTGTCTCAAAATACATCATCTGAAAGTCTCGAACATTAGGGTGACCCTCAAATCCTTTGAGAGAGAGGAAGCAAAACCCTGAATTTGGCCCATATAGAACCTCTGCTGGATTGCCTTTTTAGTCAGGTATATTATCCAAATGCCAATTTCTCAGATTCTAAAGCTTCTTTAAGATGGTAGAAATCTTTCTTTTTAATTTTTCCTAACCCTCAACCACTATCTATTTATTGTATCCCTATTCCCGTCTTTTCCTTTCTCAACGCAACATCCGACTTAAGGTTGTAGCAGAAGGAATCTCTCTATAGCATATACTGTCCACTGTGTCCCTCTCTTAGAAGTTTTGGACTTGAGACCAAAAGAGCCATCCCTTCTCTTACGGGGGAATTATCTGTTGACAACTACATGTTCTCTAATCTGGAGAGACTCAGCCTTAGAGTAAGAGAAAAAGATAAATAAGTAAAGCTCTATAGAGAGGGACAAAATAAAAGCTAGAGTGCCACCCTTCTTTGTGATTGATCCTCTGGTGTTCATTTTTTCTGTCCCGACTTTCCCTGAGATCTTAATCTCAACACCATGGAATAATACCACTTTGTGTTACTGAAGTAAAATCCTAAAAAGAATATTAGCAAAAATAATTCAGTAGTAAACTAAATCAGAATTACACCAGAAGCAAGTTCAAGTCATTATATGAATTCAAGGATATTGCTAATTTGGATATATATCAACATATTAATATGCCAAAAATTAAAGAAACACTTTAAAAATGCCAAAATTTTAATAAAATTCAATATCTCCAATAAAATCTTTCCTAAAAGTAGAATAAGTATATGCATTTTGTTCTTTTTTACGATTTATTAACTTAAATGAATATTCTTTTATTTAAGCTTTATTTATTTATTTAGAGAGAGAGAGTGGGAGCACAAGCAGGAGGGGCAGGAGAGAGAGAGAGAGAGAATCTCAAGCAGACTCTCTGTACTCAGTGCACAGCCCAACACAGGGCTCCATCTCAGGACCCTTAGATCACGACCTGAGCTGAAACCAAGAGTGGGACACCTAACTGACTGAGCCACCCTGGCGCCCCTTAAATAAGTATTCTTAAATGTAAATAATATCTTTCAAATTGAAACTTGATATCACATTTAATGTTAAAATCTAAGAGCCATTTACTCCTTTTCTCCTCACAAAATCATGCCCTACCACTTATATTCTACTGCAGACCCATCAGAAAGAGAGGGACTTGACCTTACACAGGCTTGACCTTGTACTTGGATACTACTCTATCCCAGCCAGAGGGAAAGCATCCCTTTCCCCCAGCAACCACTCAGCCAATGAAAAGCCACCATGCTTTGAACTCCCGGTTTACTCCAATTGGTCTTTTAGTTCATAACAGCCTTCCCAGCTTACTCCTTTTCTCCTCAAAAAGACAGACATCTCCTTTATTCCTCACACTCACCTATGGTTTTGCCTCAACTTACTTGTCCCATATTGCAATTCTCTTCTATTCCCCAATAAACCCATTTTTTGCTGGTAAGATCATTGGTGGTTTTATTTTTAAGGTTAACACTTCTAATGCCTTCCCATTGATCTTCAAATCCAAATTACTTCATAAAGCTTCACAAGTTTCCATCTCATACAACAAAGGAGCACATACAAATGAAGCATTCAGCAGGGCAGCCGACACACAGTAAGTATGCAGTAAGTAGTGGTGATTACCACCGCCGTCACCCTTGTCACCTCACTGGCCTTGCCATCACCACTGCCATCATCCTCCACGTCGTCAGAGTGGAGAGTTGTCGATATACTAACCTCAGAGTTCCGCTGAAGGCACAAGCTACAAAGAGTCCGGGCAGTCCTGGCATCGTGGAAAATATCTCCATGACAAAGTATGGCATCAGCTGAAAGAGGTAAAACAAGGTAGGATTAGTGGCCTTAGCAGCAGAGTCTGAAATGTGAAAACATCACTTTTTAGCAAAAGGAGGTGGGAAAAAAAGACAAGAAAATAAAACAGAGGAGTTTGCAAGGACTCAGGTTGTTACATGCTGGCAGTTGAGGTTATGATTAATCAGACTTCATGGACCTGAGGTCCAGCTCCAGCTGGAGGGGAGATGGAGGGGTGGGCAGGGGCAGCTGATATTAGGGAAAAGGGTTGAATGGACTTTAGAAGGTTCAGGAACTTGTTTTATTTCTCCTATGTTTGCAATATATGCCATTTTCTTGCCTGTCTACCCTTAATGTTAACAGTTAAATCCTAACAACAAATGCTTAAAACTCATCTTCAGGGAATCTAGGAATTATGGTTCTACCTTGTAGTCAGATTTGTGAGAGAGGAGCCCCCCTGGGACAGAGGGGACAGTGAAATATAGAGAGGGGAGAGAAGTGATGGTTCCTCTTGAACACATCCTCCATAAATGGAGTTTTTGAAAGCACTTTTTTAATTTAATTTTATTTTATTATGTTATGTTAATCACCATACATCACATCATTAGTTTTTGATGTAGTGTTCCATGATTCATTGTTTGTGCATAACACCCAGTGCTCCATGCAGTACGTGCCCTCTTTAATACCCATCGCCAGGCTAACCCATCCCCCCACCGCCCTCCCCTCTAGAACCCTCAGTTTGTTTCTCAGAGTCCATAGTCTCTCATGGTTCGTCTCCCCCTCCGATTTCCCCCCTTCATTTTTTAATGTAGTATATTGGGGTGATGGCGTTTAAGCTATGATGAGAAGACATGAGCAGAAGCTTTATAGAATTAAAGGTCATTTTCTTCAATTTGGGAATAAAACATCTTTAATCAACCTTGAGACACATAGAAAAAAAGAATTGAAAAGCCGCATCAACAACCAAACCCATGGGTTCAAGCCCAACTTCCACTCTCCCCAGCCTTGCCCTGGCCCCTGGCCCCTGGCCTTATCTTCATGGACAAGGTGAGATACCTTTTTACGTGTCACGCCACCATTTTAGAACCTGGTGTGTGGTGATATCACCCAAGAGGAGAGGAAAGAAATCAACTCTCTTGGGCTTAGGAAGTGGCTTGAGATCCAGGTGGAAAAAAAGGAAGAACCCATATTACTCATTCATGGCCAGAAACCATAACACTCATTATGAACTCACTCATCTCAGCTGTTTCCCCACTGGTCCCAAGGGAACACATACCTGGTCTGGTGCTGAGATAATCCCAGAAGTCCAAGGGTCACAATCTTTGAAGTGGGAGTACATGATTAAGCCAGAGAAGACAGCACACACCAGAATGATCCAGAGACCCAACAAGTTAAAATACAAGGCTCTAGAAAAAAACACAAAGATCTATTGGTAACCTCTACACCATATTATAGTATGATAAAGACATCACTCCATGGTAAAAATTTTGGGGGATTTTTGCTATAAAATAAAATTCCACAGCCTTCAAGAATCATTACACTTTATACATTTGCAATTTTTTTTTGTTTGGGAATGTTACACTTTTAGACTGATGACAAAATTTGAATGAGGTAGATTTTTGATGGCTTTTCTTTTGAAATCAGGAGTTTTTCTGCAAAATCTCAGTGTGTGGTGGATGAAATTTCACATACCGATCACTCATATTATATAACATACAGTGATTTTCCCCCCACTCAATTCATAAAACTGTCAAAAAGTGAACTTACATTTTAACACCTTTTCTTCCAGAGGGATAATGAGATAAATGTAGAAGTAGACACATTTTGGAAATAATCACTTTGGAGACTGATTTAGATGAAATTTAAAGTTGAGGGTTTTTTTTTTTTAAGATAATAGAAAGTACGCAAAACCTAAGGTCATTTTACCCATATTCTGGGGAGCAATTCGTTTTATTTGTACAACACAGAGATACACTTAATTCCAGTTTGAGTGCTTTGGCAGTCTCCTATGGTTATTTTGTATTCATTGTTGGTTTTTGAAAGTCAAAATATTACTAGTTTTCAGGGGTTTTTTTTTAAAGATTTTATTTATTTCCTTAGAGAGAGTGTGGGCGGGAGGCAGAGGAAAAGGAAGGGAGAGAATCCCAGGCAGTCTCCACGCCCAGCACAGAGCTCAACACAGGGCTCATCTCAACAACCTTGACATCATGACCTGAGCAGAAATCAAGAGCCAGACGCTTAACCGACTGCACCACCCAGGCGCCCCACTAGTTTTCTTAATCTCAAGGAAGACTTGAAAGTGGGCTGGATTTATATAAACAACCTCATTCTGGGGAGTTTCAAAGGGTCAGGGGAGCAACGGTGGGAATTTTCTTGGATCAAGTCATTGTTCGAAGGGAATCAGATACATCCACATTTAAATGCAAGGACACACATTAATTTCAAAGCCTCCGAAAACCCATACTGTACAGGTGTACCTAGTTTTCAGAAAACCCTTGAGCCAAACTACTCATTTATGAAGCCAATCTGGTTAAATGATTCTCTCATTTGGAAGTTTCTATTTCATACTATTTACATTAGAAAAGGGACTTATCCTAGAAGTTACTTCCTTTAGAGTTTTCTAACAATGTTTCTTGTGGGGTTGTATTGGTCTGTTTTTGTTTAGAGGGGTTGATTTAAAGATAGCCTTTTGGGAATACAGTTAATACATGAGGTGGTCAATACCTGTTAACTGCACTGATTGTACTCTTGCTATCCTCCCTTCTGGGCCACTTGATTCAAACCTTTACTTAGGCCACCTCCTAGAGAGCCCTCTCCGACCATCTTCATCTGAAATAGTGCGTTTCTGCTCTCTTACCTGTCTCTACTTCTTATACTGTTTTACATCTTTACAGCACTTATCATTATCTAAAACTGTATAATATATTCATTTGCTTATTATTCGTTTCCCCCACTCAAACAAACACAGTGCTATAGAATTGTGCTGGCACATAGCAGACATGAAGTTATTTTTGGTAATAAATAATTTTTTTAAAGATTTTATTTATTTATTTGACAGAGAGAGACAGTGAGAGCAGGAACACAAGCAGGGGGAGTGGGAGAGGGAGGAGAAGGCTTCCCGCTGAGCAGGGAGCCCGATGTGGGACTTGATCCCAGGACCCTGGGATCAGGACCTCAGCCGAAGGCAGACGCTTAATGACTGAGCCACCCAGGCGCCCTTGGTAATAAATAATTGAATGAATGAATGAATGGTAGAAATTCAGTACAATATGATTATATTCCTCATATCATTTATTTTTTTAAAAGAACTTTGGGCCGTGAATCAGAAGACTTTATCCTCAACAACCATCTGATGTTAGTTAGACAAGTCGTGTGACACTCTGAGGCAGTTATATCATCTGTAAAAAGAGTGTTAGCACACCTGCTCTACTTCTATTATGGGACTAGTATGAGGAATGAGTGAGTTACATTCTGTAAAAAGAGATGTAGGTTATATAGCCATACATTCATACATTATCCAAAACAATTTTAAGCTTCACCAGTCAACTATGGGAAATGAGAAACCAATGGCAAAATTGTATTGAGTGTTAAAGTCCTTGTGTTGTGAATTTGTTTTTCATTAGAAATGGACTTTGATTCTTTATGGAATCTTGTAACTTTAGCCACTTCATTGATTCATTCAAAAAATATTTATCAGGCATCTCTCTATACCAGGGTCTTCTAGGTCCCGGGGTAAAGCAACGAGCAAACACAGAACCCACCCTCATGGAGGTTAAATTCTGGGATTGGAAGCAAATCATCACTGAAATGAAATAAATGAATACAATGATTTTAGATGTAAATGAGGAAAATAAACTAAGGCAGTAGGAATAGAACAAAAGTGACTTGTGTGGGTGTGCTCGTCTTAGCCAGGAGATGGGATGGAGATGGGAAGGGACCAGAGAACATGCATCAGCCCCTATTACCCTCATGGCACCTTTTATGATCAGCAATCTTTAAAGATAAACTGGGGTCCAGAAACAAAAGGAGGTGAAGTCAGCTTTCAGGGAGCACATCTAAAATCACATGGTGGGTGATATTATTTCCAGGTGTGAGGAAGGTCAATAAAGCTTAACATCAATCAGTGATGTGAGTAATTCGTGAGTAAGTAATCCGCATTCCTGGCCATGAAATTATATGCATATATAATGAGTCGCTCCTGGTTTTAACCCATGGACAAGTTCAGTATGAACGTTATGGATCTATTCTCACCTACGTATGTTTCAGGATGTATTTTCCCCAAGTAGCAGAGCTTTCCTTGAACTCTGATGGAATGTTTTAATGACACCAAGCTCTCAGATAATTGAACAGAAGTAGAGCATTTAATCAACATCCTGCACAGCCTCCTAGGTGAGAGCAAACTGGCAGCTGGCTCCGAGTGGCCTCCTGTTGCCCCCATAGTGACCTTGAGGCTTCAGCTGTGTGACAAACGACACATCCCCACTGCGGGCTTCCTTCCACCTGCATGCACTTCAACTGGACTGGCCATTTTGACTGATTTCTCTTTTCTGAACTGTAGTAACTAAATCAATTTGGATTCTCTCAGGGAAGTCTTTTCTAAAGAGAATTTTTATTTTTCCATCTTTCCTTATTCTCACAAAATTCCTGTCATAGCTTTGGTCCTTCCATAGAAGTGGGGATGGGTGGAAGCAGGAGTTGCAATCCTAAATGCTTAGGAAAGTGTGTACATTTTTTCTCCATGAATACCTCTCCTTTTCTGACAGTTTTCATACTCATGCAATAAATTCCAAACCCCAAGCAACTATTATGAATGTAATTGTATCAACTTTTGTTTGATTTAAACTAACTCGCTAAATGAGTCTTAAAGATGCACAAACATGAGCACACACTCGGGAGTACACACTATTATTGTTGTGATGGGGGAAATTAGATATGTTCACAAGAAAAAATAATATAACACAAATACATAAGATTAAAAACAATCTAGATGTAGCAGAGAATTATTGTTTATTTCACCAAAAGATCCTTTTAGAGATACAGTCAACTCTATTTTAAGGCAGAATTTTAAATGAATTTTAATTTTATCTATTTATTTTTGTGAAGTAGGCTCTACACCCAATGTGAAACTTGAACTTACAACCCCAAGATCAAGAGTTACATGTTCTACCAACTGAGCCAGCCAAGTACCCCTAAATGAACTTTAATTTTAAAGGAATTGTGAGATCAAAGTCACACTTGATCTTAAATACATTTCCAGTAATTCAGCTATTTGATAAAGTGATGATCTTGTATGGAGGGTTTGTTAACATTTATTGTAACAGGATATGAATATGTTATCAGCAAATTAATGGAATACTAGATATGCGTTCAATTCTTCCTTCTGCGAGTGTATGAAATATATAAGAAATATAGTCTCTTTTGGAATTCAAGTTACAAAACAGTGAACCATGTCCCAGCAATGTTATCTTCTATTCAGCCTATGCATTGAAATTTTTTAAAAATCCGTTGGGGAAATATTCACAGTGGCCATTTCTCACTCAAAGAAAAGTTAAGGACATCCGACAAATCTGGGGATGCTGGAAATTTGGACAGAACAATGAGGATAAAATGTCCATTTTAGATGCATGTCTAGTTTATTTCTGCCAGGTCTGCAGAATAATACAGAACTTCCTTCAATCCCCATTCTAGAGCACGGGATGCCTTGCAGGGCTTGGAAGAGGCTTCCTAAGCTGTGCCCCTGCTGGGGTCTGTCAGGGCGAGTGCGCCTGGCAAGACTGGTGACTGCCGGCTCGGCGGGAGCTGGGTTGGCAAAAGCCCCATTGTGACTTACCTCATTACCTTGGCTTTCCTTCTTTTAAACCTCTCCTTGGAAAATTTAAAGATATATCCATCAAAAGAAAAATAGAAGCTGAATTGATTGAGACCACAGGCTGAATCAAGTTAGTCATAAGGGCTATCTCATCATAGAAACTCTGAGGAGGCAAAACATGCTTTTTACCTCTGCATTGCCACCCAGGGCACCTAATTTCGCCTAGTAAGTTCTCAGTAAGTGCAGGCAGCAAATGGTGTAGAGAAGAGCAAAGGCAGAGAGACGGAAGTTCAAACCCACTTCCTTGCTGAGATGGGAGTAGTAATGCCTGCCTCAAAAAATTGCTTAGAGGATTAAATAAAATTTTCCATTTCTCTCTGACACACACACACACACACACGGAAGCATATAATAAGTACCCAATAAAGGCTAAGAAAACTGAAATGTTTATTTATAACTTACAGTTTTGCATGTTTTTCTGTTTTGCAAGAGATGCATCGCTGTATGGTGGACTGATTAACTCCATAGATCCCGAGCCACGTAAAAGTTCCTCCCACTGAGATTGTCCAAAAAGTGTGGCGCCTGAGAGGATCTACATCAAAGCTATGAGGCAGAGAGAATTGAGTGAACAAAGATGTTCCTTTGATCCCCAAATATTATTTTAGTTATCGAGGGTATACTGCTAAATCTTTATAGAACACGAAAAACTAGTATTGGACGTACTCAAATATATTTAGTCGAGATCCATTTGTTGATTGCTCCATGACATTGTATAATCCACCAGCATGAGCTGATCCTTGAATGAGAACTGTTAAAAATCCCACAATCATGACAATCATCTGAAATGTATCTGTCCACACCACTGCTTTTAATCCTCCCTGAAATGGAGAGAATAGATGTGAGTTCTCGGAAAGGAAGGCTGCAAGTCTTCCAATTCTTTACAACCTCTCTGCTGATGCAATCTTTTTTCCTTCCTTCCTTCCTTCCTTCCTTCCTTCCTTCCTTCCTTCCTTC